>NC_057814.1:427136815-427159302 GCF_018294505.1 Triticum aestivum | reverse complement strand
GCACCAGGGCATCTCACCGGCGGCAGAGGGGGTCCTGTGCTCCGGCGAGGAGAGGAGCGCTCGGGCAGGAGCCGAGGAAGGAGGTGGCCGAGGTGCCCGGTGGTTGGATCGAAGGAATTGGGTGGTGGCTGAAAACAGGAGGGAGGTGGTTGGCTGGATCGGGAGGGGATCCCGATGGGGATTTGGTGAGTGGGTGGCGGCGGCACGAAATGGATGGATGGGACAGGATCCCTAGTATCTAGGGTTTCCCACTATTTGTATAGGTAGGGGATAGCTTAGGGGTATCCGGTCCCTCCGTTCATCATCGGACGTCCGGGAAAATTAGGTTAGGGAGCCCAATTAAGAAAACGGAGATGTTTTGTAGATGTTAGGGGATGTTCCGGACCCAACGGTAACGAAAATCCGGTTCGGGTTCGGGACAAATTTCGGACGCGCGCGAGGGGGCGATGCACTGTGCAAAGAGGGACTCCGGTTTAAGCAAGAGGGAAAACGAAGAACGAGGTTGGTCTCGGAAGGGTCAGCGGAAGCAAGGGGGGGCGCGGCCACTACGAGGGGATGCAAGTTTTAAAACATGGCGGCAACGAAGTGCCGATGCAATGCAAAAATAAAAGAGCAAGCACCAAAAGGAACACAGGGCGATCACGAAATAAGGAAGTCTTCTGAAGCGTCGGTCTCGGGGCGTTACAGTAGCTCCAGAATTGGCTACCGGAAGAGTGGCTGTTGTCAGAGCCCGGACTGTGTCTACAGCCACCTCGGGAAAAGCAGGTGTAGGCGCCGCCGCCGTTGCTGTGGTATCAATCATGGCCACATGGGGCGTCCGCGTCGTGTCAACAGTCGGCGGTGGTGGTGGTGGAGGTGGGGCATCTGCGTCGTGTGAGTCATGGCCACACCACAGCCTAGCTAGAGCTATTTTTTTCTAATTTGTATATGGAGCGGGACGGGTTCGGGCGTCGCCCTGACATCCCTATCGTCGGGGGATGCAGGAGGAAGGACTTCGGCACATTGAATGTAATCTTCTTCGCACATTGAATGTAATTTTATTTTTAGGTGTGATTTTGTTTGTAAGGACATGTGATATTTAATATATAGCCTTCTAGACACTCTGGATCCTCGGGGCTTTCGGACCTTTGGGGTCCCCACCGCTCCATTGCGTCTGTCTCCTGGATGGACTGGGTCCCCGAGATCATGAAACCCTGCTTTTCCAACCGTTGCTTCTACATGCTCCTGGATTTTAAGAAGTTTGCTTTGCCGAGGCAGAGGCGGGCCCATGGACGACATCTAGCTATGCGCACGGCGTACCATCAGGATGCAGGAGGAATTAGACTTCAGCACATTGAATGTAATCTTCTTCGGCACATTGAATGTAATTTTATTTTTCTATGTGGTTTTGTTTGTAAGGACATATGATATTTAATATATAGCCTTGGGCCCTTTCGCAAAATAAATAAATAAAAAGCTTGGTCAATATTACATGCATAGAGCCCTAATCGCAGATGCTTGATTAACGATATTACAACGGCGAGAAAGATACACAGATTCAACATTTTGCGGTGCTGAAAGCCACCGTGGAAAACGTATGACAAGGGGAGGGGGATAGGGGCTTCGTCTCTTGTGTGTTAGCAGCAGGACTTTCCCTGCCTTCTCTCGATCGCGACGAAGGGGCTCCAGGCATGGGGACCCGCTCTACGATCTGCTTTCGCAGTACACCATGCAGCCTGCCGTATAGCATCTGCTTCACATCATCAAACGCCCTGTCCAGTTTGTCCATCTGCACATGACATTTTCAAATTCAGAACGATATTTTAACACAATTTCAGAAAAAACGACGGTCCATCGTATCAGTGCAACTTGCCTGCTCTGTGGCATTCACGTTGTACATGAAGAGTCCGTAGTATAGATCGAAACTGTCGCTCACTGTGTTCTCCGTCTGCAACGAGATGCCGGTGAAAATGCCGCAAATATGATCAGTTAACAACAGGCTCTCAAGAACCAAAAAGATACGTATCATTTTTCTTGTATTTCAGTCCGCACTGCTTACAAGCTGCAGGAGGGTCTCGTAACCCTTGGTGTTGATCGGTGTGGACTGGAGGTTTAGCTGCGCCAAAACCCTGCATCACTCGCACAACAATGAAGAGTTAACACTTCGGCTCTACCAAACATAATCGGCTGATAAGACTGTTTCAGGTAGATAACCTGTTGCTCACCTCCCAATGGTGTGCGTGATGAACTGGCTTCCCGCGGCGTGGCGGTCATGCTCTGCGCATGTCATCTCCACCATCCGACACCCCTACAAGCAACAGTCAGGAACTTAGGATTGCATGCTGGATAGCGAAGAAGAGATGAAAATCCCGACCTCCTGCTCGAAGATGCTCAAGAACAGGTCGCACTTGGCCTTCTGACCTCCTTCCTCCGCGACGCGAACCTTGTCGTAGACGAAGGGGAGCTTGCTCCAGCCGTGCTTTCCGCTCTCCGGCCCGAACATGGGGTGTGTGCAGACAATGCCGAACTCCGGCGGTAGGATCTGACAGTGTGGCAACGAACAATCATGGACTTAAACTATGGAAATGGTAAAAAAAAAAAGACGGCAGATTTTTAATCATGGCAAATCTAACGTCCAGGATGTCAAATTATGTTATCACGAGCATGGCAATTTCCAGAAAATCTGACATCATGATAAAAATCTAACATCAGATTTGTAGCGAAATCTTTAAACTAATGCAGCTGCACTGGTACTTCGTACAGTCACAAGTATGCTGGTCCCGTATTTTTGGCAGGATCCCGAAATTGCATTAACTCAACGTCACTGCTTCCCACACACAAAAAAACTCAACGTCACTGCTAAAAATGCGGCACAAAAAAATGTACTTTGATGGGTAGGTGCCGAAAATTGTGACGATTGATGTTTCGTTTAAAATTTCAACGAGAGACAGCTACTACTTTGAGAAGAAATATAATAAGTACGGCTTGGGTTGAAGATTTGTAGCTGCTGTAAGTACCTCGAGGAGGAGGTTGCGGGGGAACTGCTTGACGGAGAGCACGTCGGCGACGATGGTGTCGGGGCGGAGCTTGGCGAGGGGGGTGGCCCGGACGACGGACTCCGTGGAGAGGATGGAGCTGCAAACCAGCAGCACGTCCGGCTGCTCCTCGCACAGCGCCTCCAAGCTTCTGTTGTTGTCGTTAGCATTTCACAGCATGATCGATCGATCCCCTTGCAATTGCATCCCAATCAATCAAGCGAGGGAAGAAGATAGGTCGGTCACCTGAAGAAGCGTATCCCGTGGGCGGAGCAGTACTCGGAGTAGTCGGATCTGGAGGTGGCCAGCACGGCGTGGCCCTGCCGCTGGATGCCCCTGGCGATGAACTGCCCGAAGTTGCCGAACCCGATGATCCCCACGCGCAGCGCCGAGGGATCTTGCGCCTCCGTCGAGGATACCGACGGCGACGGCGACGGCTCCTCGTAAGCGCCGCGCCACGAGGAGGCGAGCTGCTGCTCCTGCTCTTGTTGCTCCTGCTCGGTGGAGGTGGTGGCGTCTCTCGGGGGCTTGGCGCCGGCGGCGGCCGGTCTGATCGGCCGAAGGGCAGCGAGGGCGCAGAAGTCGGGGCTGAAGCGGCCCAGCAAGCTGGGCGTCGGCGAGGCAGCGGCGGGGGAGCCGTGGCAGGCGAAGTGGCCAAGGGAAGAAGCCATGATCGACCGGCTGTTTACGAAGTGACCGTGACGTGTATCTGTTTTTTAAGGATAGGTTAACCGACGAATTATGTCTGGAGTGGAGATCGGTCGGAGTTGGGTGTGGTGGGTGAAGGGAATTCAGCGCGGAGGCCGGAGGGTGGTGGGGGTGGTGGTGGTGGTGCAGCCGTGGAGGTGATTCTCGCGCCCTCGCCAACTGTGTACGTGTCGACTCTGTTGCAGGGAGGCAGCTGGTGACTCCAAGTCCAAGGGGGAGGCAACTCAGGTCGACGGATGGATCGGGAAAGTTGCGTACTTCCGGAAAGAAAGATCGCTCGGTCAGAAGCAAATCAAGAGGGCATATGGTGTGGATTTGTTGAGGGAAAATGGCGATATCCGCGAGATCCGATGCGCGTAGCAGTCGATCACGTGGAGGCAGCCGCATAATAATCTCGATAGCCAGCAGTAAACCTCATCAATCCCCGGGCCGGGTCGGGTTTGGGCCAGGCTTGGCAAAGCCCGAAGCAAACATCCCAAGCCTGAGCTCGGCCCTGCCCGAAGCACATGAACCGGGGCATTTTTTAGTTATATTAATTTATTATAAATGTATGTATGTATATATATGGTCATTTGGGGCTTTTTGGGGCTTTCACGACGAGTTTCGGATCGAAAAGTTGAGCGCGAGCGTGTCCCAGATGCCGGGCCTCTGGGTCGGGTTGTCCATGCACAGGTCTAGCCAGCAGTAACAGCGCCAAGGAGCTGGCCCAGAGCACGTGCGTTGCGGCAGTTGATGCGGAGGTAGAGGTCTTCTGCCCACCAAATCCTTGAAACCTGCCCATCTCCGAAACACTCAAAACTGGTTTTCGCTTCATTCTACACATAAAACATCAACCACAGTTCATGCATCATGCAAACACAGGTGTCTTATTTGAAGAGTGGGAGGCGGGTCTCTCGTTAGGACCTAGCACGACCCATGGATTTCAAGATCATTAGATTTTCAGCTTATAACGCCGAAGCGGAATTGCCGTTATAACTAGGTTGCGGATTTCCTCGATGAACATGGGGTTTGGAATATGTGATGATTGAATGATTACTTTTGGTTGATGGATGTGCGTACTTCCCCACGTAATCGAGAGGACTTTTTGTTTGGTTCCGGACGTTTTATGGTTAGCCGCTCCATGAGAGGTCTCTCTTGATTGACACCGGTAAGGACTGGTTATTGAATGTCTTGGCAGGGTGCCCAGAAAATGTGTGAGACATGGTTATCATGCTTATTTGGCGTATCTGACAGCTTCACACGGATATGGTACATGGAAAGGAGATACCCCCTATTCAAGTAGCAGTCGAGTTCTAGGATAGTTACGTGAAATCACTTATACTATCAAGTTTTTATAGCACAGATGAGATGATCAAGGGAAAGATGCCACTATTCGATTATGTAACTAGACAGGAGGCCAAAATTGAAAGAGCATGGTGTCCCCGTGTTTGGTTTTGGTAATTAATGACAATCCCTATGAACTAATGGTTTCTTTGAGTTGTACTTGAAGCGTTTCTGTCAATAGGCACTGCTCGAAGACCATGTGTTGGTTTCAAGGTTAAAAGGAGATTATGTGTTGACCAAGGCTCAAGGAGTTATCCAAAGATTGGTCTTATGAGATGTTGAGTTTGTTGCAAACATGTCTTGAATAAGAACATTGTGCGAACATCCATGTCTTACCTTCAAGACATCATCAGAATGGAGAGAAAGTACAAAGAGTGAATTCAAGTTGATCAACACACAAAGCATAGAAGATGTACCAAGTGGAATCAAGTGATCTCATGGTATGGTAAGTGTTGTCCATTACGCTTTGTGTACTAACCCATGATCTATGTGAGGTTAGGTATGTCTTCATGGGCTTGCATCAAAAGAAAGATCTCATATAACCTATGGAGGATGACATCAAGTGGTAATCGTCATCAAGGTTGAGTTGAAGTTCAAGTGGAGCATCAGAAAGATATCACATGGTTGAAGCTTGCCATCCATTCTGGTGATAATGGACAAGTGAAGATGTGCCTAACATAGGCTCTCCCATAGTGGAGTATAGGGAGGAATTACCAAGACTTTCATCATGCCAACTCAGTCAAGAAAGGAGGTCAAGATCGTCATCGTCTAGGTCAAGTGGACTATGCGCAAAGCAAAGGTATAACCTTGATTGGTATTCTATCTTACCGGTCTCATGGTGTTAATTAGAGGATCGGGTTATATGATCGATAGTCGTACTATCAAGAGGCTCTCTCGAGTGAGTAGCTTGATCGTATCATTCATAGAGAGCTCAAACCTTTGGATACTTGGCATCATCTTTCTTGGTTCTTGTCTGGCTTTTCTCTATGTGAGTTCTAGAGCTTGTGGTTATCTTCATGACAAGCCCAAGTTCATCAAATACGGATTTCATATGCATCTTCTATTATGTTTTCCATATTGGAGTTTTTTGCCGATTCTTCACTTGTGTAGGTTTCACACTTCTATATCTTTGGTATATTTCCCTTGTTAATTATGAATATATCCAATCGTGATTTGACAGCTCTTGTCCTTAGCTTTCTATCAAGTTTGGGTTCGTTAAAATCAGAGTTCGTTTGCACAAGTTGTGGTAGTTTCAGTCTTACGTACCTGTTTACCTAGTCCAGTTGTACCGCTCCTTTATGGAATGAATACAACTATGAATGGCCAGGCATTTGTACCGCATACATTGGCGATTGTGTCGCTCCCTCATTGAGTGATACTACCAGACCAAGTACCGATCCAACTACCACCCGAGGGGTGATTCTCTCGGGTTTGGCAGCGGTGCTCAGGCAGTGGCCTAGCGGTTGTTCTGGTTGTTTCATAATAACCAGTACAATTGGGCAACCAAGTGGTTCTACCGCTTTGTTCGTCATGGCCACACTTGTAGACAGGGGTGGTTATGCCGGCACTTGTACCACCCCAACTACAACTCAAGGGTGATTCCTGTCAGTTTTGGGTGCGATGCTAAACGATGGTTGTGATGTTTCAATAACCGGTACAACCGTACGTCACAACGGTTATACCGCTTGGGCCGCAGCAGCCACATTTTATTGCATGGAGTGGTTGTACCTCTCATCGGAGCGGTTCTATCGCCCCATTTTTTTCTACTACATTGTAGCGGTTAGATTTGAGGGTTCCTCTTTAATGGGGCCTTCTTTCCCAATGGACACAACGGATCTGAGCAAGTTTCCCCATACTATTTTGACCTCTTGAAGCTTGCTTTATCTCTATTCCTCCCATGATTCTTGCATCTCTTTGAGGGAAAGAGAGAGAAGATATAGATCTACAATTCCACTAATCCATCTCTCCTCTAAGTGAGGGGAACCTTTTGGATTTAGATCTTGGAGTTCTTTAGTGTTCTCCTCCTTTGTTCTTCCTCTCATATTCCTCGATAGCATTAGTTGTTGTGGTGGAACTTGGAGAGAAGTGTTGGGGAACGTAGCATGCAATTTCAAAAAAAAATCCTACGCTCATGCAAGATCTATCTAGGAGATGCATAGAAACGAGAGGGGGAGAGTGTGTCCACATACCCTCGTAGGCCGAAAGCGGAAGCGTTTGACAACGCGGTTGATGTAGTCAAACTTTTCTAGCTCCGACCGATCAAGCACCGAACGTACGACACCTCCGAGTTCTGCACACATTCAGCGCGATGACGTCCCTCGCCTTGTTGATCCAGCAAGGTGTCGAGGAAGTAGATGAGTTTTGTCAGCACGACGGCGCGGTGACGGGTGATGGTGAAGTGCTTCTCGCAGGGCTTCGCCTAAGCACCGCAAAACTATGACTGGGAGTGTAAACTGTGGAGGGGGCGCCACACACGGCTAACAATTGTTGGTGTCTGTTCTAGGCGCCCCCTCCCCACGTATATATAGGTGGGAGGGGAGGGGAGCAGCCATGGGGTGCCCCAAGTAGGAGGTATCCTACTTGGGGTCCTATCCAAATTCGCCCCCCCCCTTATTTCATCGGAGAGGCAAAGGGAAGAGGCAAGGGAGGAAGGAAAGGGGGCGCGAACCCCCTCTTCCTTCTCCAATTTGGCCTCCTGCCTAAAGGGGGGGCGCCACCCCTTGTGGACTGGTGTGCTCCCCTCTTATGGCCCATAAGGCCCATTATTTCGCCCGGTACTCCGATAAATACCCGATACTACCCGAAACACTTCCGGTGTCCGAATACTATCATCCTATATATCAATATTTATCTCTCGACCATTTCGAGACTCCTCGTCATGTCCATATCTCATCCGGGACTCCGAACAACATTCGGTCACCAAATCACATAACTCATATAATACTAAATCGTTATCGAACGTTAAGCGTGCGGACCCTACGGGTTCGAGAACTATGTAGACATGACCAAGACACATCTCTGGTCAATAACCAATAGCGGAACCTGGATGCTCATATTGGCTCCTACATATTCTATGAAGATCTTTATCATTCGAACCGTTATGATAACATACGTTATTCCCTTTGTCATCGGTACGTTACTTGCCCGAGATTCGATCGTCGGTATCTTCATACCTAGTTCAATCTCGTTACCGGCAAGTCTCTTTACTCGTTCCGTAATACATCATCCCGCAACTAATTCATTAGTCACTTTGCTTGCAAGGCTTCTTATGATGTGCATTACCGAGAGGGCCCCGAGATATCTCTCCGATACTCAGAGTGACAAATCCTAATCTCGATCTATGCCAATCCAACAAACACTTCAGAGATACTTGTAGAGCATCATTATAATCACCAAGTTACGTTGTAACGTTTGTTAGCACCCAAGGTATTCCTCCAGTATTCGGGAGTTGCATAATCTCATAGTCGAAGGAATATATATTTGGCATGAAGAAAGCAATAGCAATAAAACTGAACGATCAATATGCTAAGCTAATGAATGGGTCTTGTCCATCACATCATTCTCCTAATGATGCGATCCTGTTATCAAATGACAACTCATGTCCATGGTTAGGAAACCTTAACCATCTTTGATCAACGAGCTAGTCAAGTAGAGGCTCACTAGGGACACGGTGTTTTGTCTATGTATTCACACATGTATTTGGGTTTCCGATCAATGCAATTCTAGCATGAATAATAAACATTTATCATGAATAAGGAAATATGAAATAACAAATTTATTATTGCCTCTAGGGCATATTTCCTTCAGTCTCCCACTTGCACTAGAGTCAATAATCTAGATTACATTGTAATGATTCTAACACCCATGGAGTCTTGGTGTTGATCATGTTTTGCTCGTGGAAGAGGCTTAGTCAACGGGTCTGCCACATTCAGATCCGTATGTATTTTTGCAAATCTCTATGTCTCCCTCCTTGACTTGATCACGGATGGAGTTGAAGCGTCTCTTGATGTGTTTGTTTTTGGATTCCTTTGCCAAGACAATTGCTCTAGTATTGTCACAAAAGATTTTCATTGGACCCATTGCACTAGGTATTACACCTAGATCGGATATGAACTCCTTCATCCAGACTCCTTCATTTGCTGCTTCCGAAGCAGCTATGTACTCCGCTTCACACGTAGAACCCGCCACGATGCTCTGCTTGGAACTGCACCAACTGACAGCCCCACCATTCAATATAAATATGTATCCGGTTTGTGACTTAGAGTCATCCGGATTAGTGTCAAAGCTAGCATCGACGTAACCATTTATGATGAGCTCTTTGTCACCTCCATAAACGAGAAACATATCCTTAGTCCTTTTCAGGTACTTCAGGATGTTCTTGACTGTTGTCCAGTGATCCACTCCTGGATTACTTTGGTACCTCCCTGCTAGACCTATACAAAGGCACACATCAGGTCTGGTACACTGCATAGCATACATGATAGAACCTATGGCTAAGGCATAGGGAATGACTTTCATTTTCTCTCTATCTTCTGCAGTGGTCGGGCATTGAGTCTGACTCAACTTCACACCTTGTAACACAGGCAAGAACCCTTTCTTTGACTGATCCATTTTGAACTTCTTCAAAACTTTATCAAGGTATGTGCTTTGTGAAAGTCCTATTAAGCGTCTTGATCTATCTCTATAGATCTTGATGCCCAATATATAAGCAGCTTCACCGAGGTCTTTCATCGAAAACTTTTATTCAAGTATCTTTTTATGCTATCCAGAAATACTACATCATTTCCAATAAACAATATGTCATCCATATATAATATTAGAAATGCTACAGAGCTCCCACTCACTTTCTTGTAAATACAGGCTTCGCCAAAAGTCTGTATAAAACCATATGCTTTGATCACCTCATCAAAGCATATATTCCAACTCCGAGATGCTTGCACCAGTCCATAGATGGATCGCCGGAGCTTGCACACTTTGTTAGCACCTTTAGGATCGACAAAACCTTATGGTTGCATCATATGCAACTCTTCTTTAAGAAATCCATTAAGGAATGCAGTTTTGACGTCCATTTGCCAGATTTCATAATCATAAAATGCGGCAATTGCTAACATGATTCGGACAGACTTAAGCATTGCTACGGGTGAGAAAGTCTCATCGTAATCAACTCCTTGAACTTGTCGAAAACCTTTCATGACAAGTCGAGCTTTGTAGACAGTAACATTACCATCAGCGTCAGTCTTCTTCTTGAAGATCCATTTATTCTCTATGGCTTGCCGATCATCGGGCAAGTCAACCAAAGTCCACACTTTGTTCTCATACATGGATCATATCTCAGATTCCATGGCCTCAAGCCATTTATCGGAATCTGGGCTCATCATCGCTTCTTCATAGTTCGTAGGTTCGTCATGGTCTAGTAATATGACTTCCAGAACAGGATTACCGTACCACTCTGGTGCGGATAATGCTCTGGTTGACCTACGAGGTTTGGTAGTAACTTGATCTGAAGTTTCATGATCATTATCATTAGCTTCCTCTCTGGTTGGTGTAGGCATCATGGGAACGGTTTTCTATGATGAGCTACTTTCCAATTCGAGAGAAGGTACAATTACCTCATCAAGTTCTAATACTTTCCTCCCACTCACTTCTTTTGAGAGAAACTCCTTCTCTAGAAAGTTTACATTCTTGGCAACAAATATCTTGCCTTTAGATAGAAGCTGTACCCAATTGTTTCCTTAGGGTATCCTATGAAGACGCACTTCTCCGATTTGGGTTTGAGCTTATCAGGCTGAAGCCTTTTGACATAAGTGTCGCAACCCCAAACTTTAAGAAATGACAGCTAAGGTTTCTTGCCAAACCATAGTTCATACGGTGTCGTCTCAATGGATTTAGACGGTACCCTATTTAACGTGAATGCAGTTGTCTCTAATGCATAACCCCAAAACGATAGTGGTAAATCGGTAAGAGGCATCATAGATCGCACCATATCTAATAAAGTGCGGTTACGACGTTCGGACACACCATTACGCTGTGGTGTTCTAGGCGGCGTGAGTTGTGAAACTATTCCACATTGTTTTAAATGAAGGCCAAACTCATAACTCAAATATTCGCCTCCACGATCAGATCGTAGAAACTTTATTTTCTTGTTAGGATGATTCTCCACTTCACTCTAAAATTCTTTGAACTTTTCAAATGTTTCAGACTTGTGTTTCATTAAGTAGATATACCCATATCTGCTCAAATCATCTATGAAGGTCAGAATAACGATACCCGCCGCGAGCCTCAACACTTGTCGGACCGCATACATCGGTATGTATTATTTCCAATAAGTCATTAGCTCGCTCCATTGTTCTGGAGAACGGAGTTTTAGTCATCTTCCCATGACGCATGGTTCACAAGTATCAAATGATTCATAATCAAGTGATTCCAAAAGCCCATCTGCATGGAGTTTCTTCATGCGCTTTACACCAATATGACCTAAACGGCAGTGCCACAAATATGTTGCACTATCATTATCAACTTTGAATCTTTTGGCATCAATATTATGAATATGTGTATCACGACAATCGAGATTCAACAAAAATAGAACACTCGTCGAGGGTGCTTGACCATAAAAGATATTACTCATATAAATAGAACAACCATTATTCTCTGATTTAAATTAATAACCGTCTCACATTAAACAAGATCCAGATATAATGTTCATGCTCAACGCTGGCACCAAATAACAATTATTCAGGTCTAAAACTAAACCCGAAGGTAGATGTAGAGGTAGCGTGCCGACAGCGATCGCATCGACCTTGGAACCATTCCCGAAGCGCATCATCACCTCGTCCTTAGCCAATCTTCATTTAATCCGTAGCCCCTGTTTCAAGTTGCAAATATGAGCAACCGAACTAGTATCAAATACCCAGGCGCTACTACGAGCATTAGTAAGGTACACATCAATAACATGTATATCAAATGTACGTTTGTTCACTTTGCCATCCTTCTTATCTGCCAAATACTTAGGGTAGTTCCGCTTCCAGTGACCAGTCCCTTTGCAGTAGAAGCACTCAGTTTCAGGCTTGGGTCCAGCTTTGGGCTTCTTCCCGGGAGTAGCAACTTGCTTGCCATTCTTCTTGAAGTTCCCTTTCTTTCCCTTGCCCTTTTTCTTGAAACTAGTGGTCTTGTTAACCATCAACACTTGATGCTCCTTCTTGATTTCTACCTCCGCAGCTTTCAGCATTGCGAAGAGCTCGGGAACTGTCTTATACATCCCTTGCATATTATAGTTCATCATGAAGCCTTTGTAGCTTGGTGGCAGTGATTGAAGAACTCTGTCAATAACACTATCATCTAGAAGATTAACTCCCAGCTGTGATACCCAGACATTTTGAGTATGTGTTCACTGACAGAACTGTTCTCCTCCATCTTGCAGCTATAGAACTTGTTGGAGACTTCATATCTCTCTACTCGGGCATTTCCTTTAAATATTAACTTCAACTCCTGGAACATCCCATATGGTCCATGACATTCCAAACGTCTTTGAATTCCTGATTCTAAGCCGTAAAGCATGGCACACTGAACTATCGAGTAGTCATCAGATCAAGCTTGCCAGACGTTCATAACATCATCATCTGCTCCTGCAGCAGGCCTTTCACCTAGCGGTGCATCAAGGACATAATTCTTCTGTGCAGCAATGAGGATAATCCTCAAGTTACGGTCCCAGTCCGTGTAGTTGATACCATCATCTTTCAACTTAGCTTTCTCTAGGAACGCATTAAAATTCAAGGGAACGGTAGCACGGGCCATTGATCTACAACATAGATATGCAAAAACTATCAGGACTAAGTTCATGATAAATTAAGTTCAATTAATCAAATTACTTAAGAACTCCCACTTAGATAGACATCCCTCAAGTTATCTAAATGATAGGTGATCCAAATCAACTAAACCATGTCCGATCATCACGTGAGATGGAGTAGTCATCAATGGTGAACATCTCTATGTTGATCGTATCTACTATATGATTCACGTTCGACCTTCCAGTCTCCTGTGTTCCGAGGCCATGTCTGTACATGCCAGGGTCGTCAAGTTTAACCCGAGTATTCCGCATGTGCAAAACTGTCTTGCACCCGTTGTATGTGAACGTAGAGTCTATCACACCCGATCATCACGTGGTGTCGCAACACTTATACCTTGAAATTTTAGTTAAGGGATCATATTATAATGCTACTGCCGTACTAAGCAAAATAAGATGCATAAAAGATAAACATCACATGCAATCAAAATATGTGACATGATATGGCCATCATCATCTTGTGCTTTTGATCTCCATCTCCAAAGCATCGTCATGATCTCCATTGTCACCAGCTCGACACCTTGATCTCCATCGTAGCGTCGTGGTCGTCTTGCCAACTATTGCTTCTACAACTATTGTTAACGCATAGTGATAAAATAAAGCAATTACATGGCGTTTGCATTTCATACAATAAAGAGACAACCATAAGGCTCCTGCCGGTTGCCGATAACTTTTACATAACATGATCATCTCATACAATAACGTATATCGCATCATGTCTTGGCCATATCACATCACAGCATGCCCTGCAAAAACAAGTTAGACATCCTCTACTTTGTTGTTGCAAGTTTTATGTGGCTGCTACGGGCTTCTAGCAAGAACCGTTCTTACCTACACATCAAAACCACAACGGTGTTTTATAAAGTTTGTTGTTTTAACCTTCAACAAGGACTGGTCGCAGTCAAATTCGATTCAACTAAAGTAGGAGAAACAGACACCCGCCAGCCACCTTTATGCAAAACTAGTTGCATGTCTCTCGGTGGAACCGGTCTCATGAATGTGGTCATGTAAGGTTGGTCCGGGCCGCTTCATCCAACAATGCCACCAAATCAAAATAAGACATTGGTGGTAAGCAGTATGACGATCACCGCCTGATACGTCTCCAACGTATCTATAATTTATGAAGTATTCATGTTGTTTTATTATCATTCTTGGATGTTTTACAATCATTTTATAGCAACTCTATATCATTTTTGGGACTGACCTATTGATCCAGTGCCCAGTGCTAGTTGCTGTTTTTTGCTTGTTTTTTACATCGCAGGAAATCAATACCAAACGGAGTCCAAACGCAACGAAACTCCACGATGATTTTTTATGGGCCATGAGACATCCTTTGGGCCAGAGCAGCACCTGGGGGTGCCCCTAGGGGGGCACAACCCACCAGGGAGCGTCATACCCCCTGGCGTGCCCAGGTGGGTTGTGCCCACCTCGGTGGCCACCCGCACCCCCTCTTTGCACTATAAATTCCCAAATATTCCGAAACCCCTCGGGGTTAACCTAGATCAGAAGTTCCGCCGCCGCAAGGACTCTGTATCCGCGAAAACCAATCTAGACCCCGTTCCGGCACCCTGCCGGAGGGGGGAATCATCTCCGGTGGCCATCTTCATCATCCCGGCGGCCACCACGATGAGGAGGGAGTAGTCCACCCTCGGGGCTGAGGGTTTGTACCAGTAGCTATGTGTTTAATCTCTCTCTCGTGATCTATATCATGGGCTTTGTTAATATAGATGGATCATATGATGTTTCTCCCCTCTATACTCTTGTTGTGATGAATTGAATCTTTACCCTTTGAAGTTTTGTCTTGTCGGATTGAATATTCAGATATGAGAACGCATGATGTATGTCTTGCGGTATGAATACTTGAGGTGACAATTGGGGTATCATATTGATTCACTTGATGTACATTATGGCACTCAACTTGCGGATTCCCGAGGTGACGTTGGGGTAATCTATGCATAGGGGTTGATGCACGTTTTTATTATCTTTTCTCTGGTAGAAACTTTGGGGTCTCTTTGTAGTTCTTTGTGTGGATTGAGTATTATGAATATGAATTTGCTTTGGTGTTATTTTAGTACGAACTCTTGATTAGATCGATCGGAAAGAATAGCTTGCGTTATTTTAGTATGAACTTTAGGATAGATCAAACAGAAAGAATAGCTTTGAGGTGGTTTCGTACCCTACAAACAATTTATATCTTTTGTTCTCCGCTAATAGGAACTCGGGAGTGATTCTTTATTGCACTTTGAGGAATAATCATATGATCCAACTATGTTAGCATTGTTGAGAGGTTGCACTAGTGAAAGTACAGACCCTAGGCCTCGTTTTCAAGCGTTGCAATACCGATTTTGTGCCCGTTTACTAATTGCTACCTTGTTGTTTTTATTTATTCAGATTATAAAAATATATTTCTACCATCAATATTACACTTTTATCACGATCTCTTCGCCGAACTAGTGCACCTATACAATTTGCCATTGTATTGGGTGTGTTGGGGACACAAGAGATTTCTTGTATTTGGTTGCAGGGTCGTTTGAGGGAGACCATCTTCATCCTACACCTCTCACGGATTGATAAACCTTAGGTCATCCACTTGAGGGAAAATTGCTACTATCCTACAAAACTCTGCGCTTGGAGGCCCAACACGTGTCTACAAGAATAAAGTTGCGTAGTAGACATCAACCTCTTTTCTGGCGCCGTTGCCGGGGAGGTGAGTGCATGAAGGTATATCTTTAGATCTTGCAATTGAATCTTTTAGTTTCTTTTTTTGTCACTACTTTGGTTCGTGAAAGAAAACTACATAAAAATGGAATTTAGGTTGCATCATATTATTGATCATCTTTATAATATTTTTCTTGAAAATGATGATTCGGAAAATTGTGCTCAATTGTTAGAAGAAGAAGTCAATAAAATGCTTGGCACAAAATATTTGAATGATGAGCATGATTGCAATCTTGTTAGTGTGAATTATTTGAATATCCAAAATGCTAATGATGATTGCACAAGTCATGACAAAATTGTTTCTTATAAGCATGTCAATTTTTGCGGAGTGAATTGGTAGTGCAATTGCACACCAAAAAGGGAAGATAGATTTTGTAAGAAGCATAAATATTTAGAAACTAAAAGGTTGCAAGAGAGGCTAGATGATTGTGCTGAAAGATTTAATTTTTTTCGCCATCCTTGTGAACTTTGCAATGAACATGGTCATTTAAATCTCCAATGAAAATTATTTCATGATCAAATCGTGTCAAAAAATTGTGATAACTTGATTACCCTTGAGCATCATAAAGAGCTTAGTCTTCTTTTGGGGTATGAAGAAATGAAACGTATAACTAAGGGTATTCCAAAATTTAATCTCGAGAGATTTCTTGATTTTGATCTAGAGGAAATTTATATGTTTTGTGCGGTAAATTGCATTGAGAACCCTTATATTGCCAACTATCTAAAGTAAAGAAAACAAACAGAATATGAAGAGGGCACTAATGAAAGGGAAAATATTTCCCAATATTCTCCTAGTGTTTATTATGATGAATCAGGTAACGAGGAGGAGCTTCCTATCCAACCAATCTCATCAATAAGAAGCTTGAAAAGATTAATTAAACCCATGCATGATGTGGTGAAGAAGAAGAAAAGAAGAAAGAATAGAGGTAAAAGGTATCTCTCCCAAATAATGTTGCTCCTATTATTGTTGTGCCTCATGAAACTGAATCAAAAATAATTGTGGAAGATGATGCACTTGATGATGATTTTGTTATGCCTATTGCTTGTTATGATGATTATGATTGGGAAGATAATGATACTTCTTATAATCTTGGAAATCTTATTGGCACCAACTTGGGAAATTATGATGATAGCAATTGTTATACCGTTGGTGCTATTCATACTATTAATGATGAGAGTGATTATGCTTATGATATACCAAGCCACAAGCTTGGGGATGCTATGTTTGATGAGAATGACATGTTTGAGAATTTATTTGCTGCAATTAATGTTTGTCCCAAGCTTGGGGATGCTATGTTTAATGAATATGATCTTTTTAGTCCCCCTACTTTGAATGATCAAACTTTCTATGATGGTTGCATGCCTCCTATCTATGATGAGAACAAAGTTGCTACCTATGATGATTATTGTGATGATACTTATGTTATAAAAAGTAGTGATAATTATTGTCATAATTTTGAATATCCTTTTACTGAACATTACTCTTTTAATGTGGGAACAATTT
Source organism: Triticum aestivum (assembly GCF_018294505.1). NCBI lineage: Eukaryota > Viridiplantae > Streptophyta > Magnoliopsida > Poales > Poaceae > Triticum > Triticum aestivum. Next base: position 427,142,195 of record NC_057814.1, on the reverse strand, counting down.
ATAGTATTCGAGTTTCCTATGATACTCCCACTATTATGAATGAGAATAAAATTGCTTATGTGGAGAGTAATAAATTTTCTATGCTTGTGGATCATGAAAAAATGCTTTATGTAATGGTTATATTGATGAATCCATTCATGATGCTAGTGAAAATTATTATGAGAGAGGAACTTATGACTCATGATGCTCTCTTTATCTTTCAATTCTTATCTTTTATGCGAGCATCATTGAAATCATCATGCCTAGCTTAAAAGGCATTAAAGAAAAGCGCTTGTTGGGAGACAACCCAACACTTTTACTTACTGTTTTTGTGTTTTCACATGATTATGGTACTGTATTGATCATGTTTTGTTGCTTTTGTTTCAATAAATTGCCAAGTAAAGCCTTTGGGATCATGTTGGGTGATAGTTGATCTGACCCTGCTGAAAAACAGAAACTTTTGCGCTCACGAAAATAAGTCTCATTTTTTACAGAAGAGTGCTTTTGAGTTGATTCTTCATAAAAATTGCTCACGTGGTCATAATTTGTTCATAATTTTTTGAGTAGCATAAGTATGGTTTGAGTACAGATTACTACAGACTGTTCTGTTTTTGACAGATTCTGTTTTTGACAGATTCTGTTTTCAATGCATAGTTTGCTTGTTTTCTAGTTTCTATGGCTTATATTGCTCAATATGAATTGTGGAAATGATATGCTACAGTAGGCATTGTGTGGAAACAATTATCAATCTTCTCTTTGATAGTATCAAAGTGAAATGACTTTCTCTTTATCATACTAACCTATCTAATAAATTTCGGTTAAGTTTTGTGTGATTGAAGTTTTCAAGTTTTGGGTGAGATGACGATATGAGGAGAATAAGGAGTGACTAGACCCTAGGCTTGGGGATGCCCAAGGCACCCCAAGTTAATATCCAAGGAATATCCAAGCAACTAAGCTTAGGGATGCCCCGGAAGGCATCCCCTCTTTCGTCTCCAACATTATCGGTAACCTCACTTGGAGCTATGTTTTCATTCGTCACATGATATGTGTTTTGCTTGGAGCATCATTTTATTTTGTTAGGTTTTGCTTGCTGTTTAGAATAATGTTTTGCATCTTTTATTTCAATAAAAGTGGCATTGATAGCCTTTGCTATGCTTATTTTACAAGTATACATGTTGTTGTTTGAAAACAGAAAGTTTACCGCTGTTGCAAAAATTCCCGAGGAAAGTCAGAATGTGATAAAATGTTGAAACTTTTTGCATAATAAGCTTTGATAAATTTTCTACAGTGTGGTAGAATTTCATAATGTTTGGATTTGAATAAGTATTGATACTCTTGCATTCTTTACAGCCTGTACTGTTTTGGCAGATTGCTGTTATGTTTGCATTGTTTGCATATGTTTGCTTGTTTAATGATTCTATTTGAGGATAGAAGTATTAAATATGTAGAGGCATTTAGTATGCAATGTTGAATAATAATTTTAGTGATTTGCTACAGTAGAGATTGATAAGGTTTTTGCATTAGTTTATACTAACTTATCTCACAAGTTCTTGTTGAGTTTTGTGTGGATGAAGCTTTTGAGATTTAGGAAAACCATGATATGAGAAGAATTAAGGAGACACCAAAGCTCAAGCTTGGGGATGCCCAAGGCACCCCAAGATAATATTCAAGAAGTCTCAAGCATCTAAGCTTGGGGATGCCCCGGTAGGCATCCCACCTTTCTTCTTCAACAATTATTGGTTAGTATCGGCTGAGCCTAAGTTTTTGCTTCTTCACATGAGTTGTGCTATTATTAGAATGTCATTTTATTTTTTGTTTTACTTGTTGTTTTAATAAAATACTTAGATCTGAAAGTTTTTAAATAAAATAGAGTCCTCAAATAGTTGCCAAGGAGGCTAAGTAAGCGGCATTCACATCCCGCCAACGAAGCTCTTTTCTTTGGAATTGCTCTTGTGCCTCACTTATATCCTATGAGTAAATTGTGGAATAAACTGAATGTCATATAGTTGAAATAATATCAGGCCTAGTAGTAGCTTCACATTGGGTTTAGAAAGTGAAATCTTTTGAGGCTTGACAATCAAAATTTTGGTCATACAAGCAATTGACGAATAATTAGTATAAGGAAGAGAACTTTCACATGCAAATACACTATCTTGAAAATCTTTTGTGATTGTGAGCCCCCATCAAAATATTATATGCCAAAAAATTTGACGTTGGATAAGGAAGACAACGTAATGATTTATGTTTGTTCATATTCACATAGAAGTTATATTGTCATAGATCCTTCAACATGTGGTACTTGCCCCCCATCTTTTCTAGCCAAAAATTCCGCACCAAGTAGAGATACAACTTGTGCATCCAAAAACCCTTAAACCCAGATCTTATTTTCAAGAGTCCACCATACCTACCTAAGGATTGAATAAGATTCTTCAAGTAAGTTGTCATCGGTGCAATAAGGCAATAAAAATTGCTTCTAAAAGTGTGAGATCATTTAGTGTAAGAGAAACTTGAGCGTTGTACGAACTTGTGATGGCAAAGCAATAAAAGCGACGGACTGCATAATAAAGGTTGCTATCATAAGGGGCAATATAATGTGACATTCTTTTGCACTAAGGGGTTGAGCATACAAACAAATAAGCGCATGACAACCTCTGCTTCCCTCTGCGAAGGGCCTATCTTTTAATTTTCAATATTTATTTTTATGCAAAGAGTCAAAGTTATTCCCTCTATTCCTTTTTATTTTTCTCTTTTGGCAAGCATCATGTGGTGAGGAAAGATCTAGGCACATACGTCCAGTTGAATATGGGTAGCATGAGTTATTATTGTTGCCATCACCCTTTTTTTTCCGGGAAAACTTCCAATCTATTCATCTTCAATCATGGCAGTACAACAAACACCAGAAATAAAAATTACATCCAGATCCGTAGACCACCTAGCGACGACTACAAGCACCGAAGCGAGCCGAAGGCGCGCCACCGTCATCGCCCCTCCATCGTCGGAGCCGGGTACAACTTGTTGTAGTAGACAGTTGGGAAGTCGGCGTGCTAAGGCCCCATAGGACCACCACCCCAGAACAACAACCGCCGCCGATGAAAAATAACGTAGATCGGAAGGATCCAAACCGAAGACACACGAATGTAGACGAACAACGACGAGATCCGAGCAAATCCACCAAAGATAGATCTGCCAGAGACACACCTCCACACGCCCACCAACGATGCTAGATGCACCGCCGGAACGGGGGCTAGGCGGGGAGACATTTATTCCATCTTCAGGGAGCCGCCGCCGTCTCGCCTTCCTGAGTAGGACACAAACCCTAGCAAGATTGAAAAAACGGCTAAAAACAGAGCCCTCCTGCCGGCCCTTGCCAGGATCCACCGCGCCCCCATGAGGCGGACCTGTGCCGGCGCCGGCGAGAGGAACGAACCCACCTCGGTGGCCTCCCGCACCCCCTCTTTGCACTATAAATTCCCAAATATTCCGAAACCCCTCGGGGTTAACCTATATCAGAAGTTCTGCCGCTGCAAGGTCTCTCTACCTGTGAAAACCAATCTAGACCCCGTTCCGGCACCCTTCCGGAGGGGGAATCATCTCCGGTGGCCATCTTCATCATCCCGGTGGCCACCACGATGAGGAGGGAGTAGTCCACCCTCGGGGCTGAGGGTTTGTACCAGTAGCTATGTGCTTAATCTCTCTCTCGTGATCTATATCATGGGTTTTGTTAATATAGATGGATCATATGATGTTTCTCCCCTCTATACTCTTGTTGTGATGAATTGAATCTTTACCCTTTGAATTTTTGTCTTGTCGGATTGAATATTCAGATATGAGAACACATGATGTATGTCTTGCGGTATGAATACTTGAGATGACAATTGGGGTATGATATTAATTCACTTGATGTATGTTATGGCACTCAACTTGCGGATTCCCGAGGTGACGTTGGGGTAATCTATGCATAGGGGTTGATGCATGTTTTTATTATCTTTTCTTCAATAGAAACTTTGGGGTCTCTTTGTAGTTCTTTGTGTGGATTGAGTATTATGAATATGAATTTGCTTTGGTGTTATTTTAGTACGAACTCTTGATTAGATCGATCGGAAGGAATAGCTTGCATTATTTTAGTACGAACTCTAGGATAGATCGAACGGAAAGAATAGCTTTGAGGTGGCTTCGTACCCTACAAACAATTAATATCTTTTGTTCTCTGCTAATAAGAACTCGGGAGTGATTCTTTATTGCACTTTGAGGAATAATCATATGATCCAACTATGTTATCATTGTTGAGAGGTTGCACTAGTGAAAGTACGGACCCTAGGCCTCGTTTTCAAGCATTGCAATACCGTTTTTGTGCTCGTTTACTAATTGCTACCTTCCTATTTTTATTTATTCATATTATAAAAATATATTTCTACCATCAATATTATACTTTTATCACGATCTCTTCGCCGAACTAGTGCACCTATACAATTTGCCATTGTATTGGGTGTGTTGGGGACACAAGAGATTTCTTGTATTTGGTTGTAGGGTCGTTTGAGGGAGACCATCTTCATCCTACACCTCTCATGGATTGATAAACCTTAGGTCATCCACTTGAGGGAAAATTGCTACTGTCCTACAAAACCCTGCGCCTGGAGGCCAAACACGTGTCTACAAGAATAAAGTTATGTAGTAGACATCACCGCCACAACTCTTTGTGTTCTACTCGTGCATATCATCTACGCATAGACCTGGCTCGGATGTCACTGTTGGGGAACGTAGCATGCAATTTCAAAAAATTTCCTACGCTCAGCAACGAGTGGGGGAGAGTGTCTCCATGTACCCTCATAGACCAAAAGTGGAAGCGTTTGACAACGCGGTTGATGTAGTCGAACTTTTTCCAGCTCCGACCGATGAAGCACCGAACGTACGACACCTCCGAGTTCTACACACGTTCAGCGCGATGATATCCCTCGCCTTCTTGATCCAGCAAGGTGTCAAGGAAGTAGATGAGTTCTGTCAGCACGACGGCGTGGTGACGGTGATGGTGAAGTGATTCTTGCACGGCTTCGCCTAAGCACCGCAAAACTATGACCGGGGGTGTAAACTGTGGAGGGGGCACCGCACACGGCTAACAATTGTTGGTGCCTGTTCTAGGCGCCGCCTCCCCCACGTATATATAGGTGGGAGGGGGAGGGGAGCAGCCATGGGGCACCCCGAGTAGGAGGAATCCTACTTGGGGTCCTATCCCAATTCGCCCCCCCCCCTTTCCTTATTTCACCGGAGAGGAAAAGGGAAGAGGGAAGGGAGAAAGGAAGGGGGGCCGAACCCCCTCTTCCTTCTCCAATTTAGCCTCCTGCCTAAAGGGGGGCGCACCACCCTTGTGGGCTGGTGTGCTCCCCTCTTATGGCCCATAAGGCCC
>NC_057814.1:427044465-427136537 GCF_018294505.1 Triticum aestivum | reverse complement strand
ATACCCGATACTACCCGGAACACTTCCGGTGTCTGAATACTATCATCCTATAATATCAATCTTTACCTATCAACCATTTCGAGACTCCTCATCATGTTTGTGATCTCATTCGGGACTCCGAACAACATTCGGTCACCAAATCACGTAACTCATATAATACTAAATCGTTATCGAACGTTAAGCGTGTGGACCCTACGGGTTTGAGAACTATGTAGACATGACTGAGACACCTCTCCGGTCAATAACAAATAGTGGAACCTGGATGCTCATATTGGCTCCTACATATTCTACGAAGATCTTTATCGGTCCAACCGTTATGACAACATACGTTGTTCCCTTTGTTATCGGTATGTTATTTGCCCGAGATTCGATCGTCGGTATCTTCATACCTAGTTCAATCTCATTACCGGCAAGTCTTTTTCTCGTCCCTTAATACATCATCCTACAACTAATTCATTAGTCACTTTACTTGCAAGGCTTCTTATGATGTGCATTACCGAGAGGGCCTATAGATACCTCTCTGATACTCGAAGTGACAAATCCTAATCTCGATCTATGCCGACCCAACAAACACTTTCCGAGATACCTGTAGAGAATCTTTATAATCACCCAGTTATGTTGTGACATTTGATAGCACACAAGGTATTCCTCAGGTATTCAGGAGTTGCATAATCTCATAGTCAAAAGAATATGTATTTGACATGAAGAAATCAATAGCAATAAAACTGAACGATCAATATGCTAAGCTAACGAATGGGTCTTGTCCATCACATCATTCTCCTAATGATGTGATCCCGTTATCAAATGACAACTCATGTCCATGGTTAGGAAACCTTAACCATCTTTGATCAACGAGCTAGTCAAGTAGAGGCTTGTCGGATTACGGGTTCCGCAGACCCTTGCGAGGTTCGAACTCTGGGGTGCGCACGAAGAACACTCTCTCCCCAGCTCGCTCGCTCAACGATCCGACGGCCTAGCTCGACAAACTCAAAGAACGAGAGACACAGAGATTTATCCTGGTTCGGGCCACCTTGCCATGTAATACCCTACTCCAGCTTTGTGGTGGATTGCCTCGAGGGGCTAAGGATGAACTAGTACAGTGGACGAACAGCCTCAGGAGGTGAGGTGTTCTTGAGCTCAGTGAGCTGGTGAAGGTGGAATGGCTTCAATCCAAGCTGCCCCACTATGGTGGTGGCTAGGTCCTATTTATAGTGGCCTTGGTTCTCTTCCCAAATGTAGGCGGGAAGGGATCCCATAACGGCCAAGTTTGAAGGGAGACAACTAGTACAAGCTATCCTGACAACAGTAGTCTTCGCCTGCAAAAGGCTCTGGTGGTGACGCTGCCGTGGGCTCCGTGATGACCTCCGTCCTGCCGTCCTAGCGGTCTTGGTCTTGTTGCACTGATATGGAAACCTTTGCTTGATTCCTCGGGACTCCGCACCTGCGCTTGCCTCCTTAGCACCAAAGAGGGAAGTGGTACACTATGCCCGCTGGCGCTCGCCTCGCCTTGGTCATCATGGCTCACGTCATGTGAACCTCATGGGGTGCACCTTGCATAGATATCTCCGCTCCTCGGGAGCCAGCCTAGTGAGGCCGCCCCTAGGGAGGTCTTGGCGTCGTCCGCCTCGCGAGGCTTGGCCCCTCGCGAGGGTCTTGAGTTATTGCTGCTGAAGCTGGGCCATACCGGGCCGTTGATGGAGCCACGCCATGGACCGCAGGCAGGCAAGTCTGGGTACCCCCGTTCCCAGGACGCCGACAGTAGCCCCCGGGCCCAAGGCGCACTCAGACTTGGCTTTGAGGCGAAGCCAAAGGGCAAGTGCGGAGTGCCGCGGGCCCCAACCGCCTGCAGCCTCGGTTGACGCGCGGTGATTGATGGGACGTGGGCGCCTCCGCTTCCTCACGCTGCCTCGGCAACCGTTTGACTTGACGAGTCCCTACTGCATGCAGAAGAAAACCATCATTACGTGCGACCTTGGAGGCTGGCGGTTGGCCTTCTCCAGGCTATAAATGAGGAGCGGGGCAGAGCCCCCTCGCTCATCTCTGTCTTCTCGCCGCCCGCTCCTTCTCCTTCCCCCTCGCCTTGCCGTCTTGCTGCAGCCCCATGGCGCCAACGAGGAGGTTCTCGGCCACGGAGAAGGGGAAGGCTCGCCACCACCCAAGAGGGGGCGGGGCCGCCCCCGCAAGCATGCTGCGACCCCTGTTGCGGCTCCTCGGGGGCGCGGACGTACTACTTTGTGGACTGGCCTCGCTCTCGGCGGCCGCAGCGGTGTCTCCTCCCGCGGAGGGGACCGCTCGAGGCGGAGCAGCCCTTGCACCGAGGGGAGGCGCGCCGTGGTCGCCCGGCCTCCTCGGCCGCGCTTCCATTCGGCAGAGGTGCTCCCAGAGTTCGTCGTGTGGTCGGAGAGACCGGCCGGCACCTGGCTCCAGCTCCCACGCTCCTTTGCCGGCGAGCTACCGACCGCGGGTCTCGACGGCTTCTGGTTGCAAGCCGACGGCTGCTACAGCAAGGCCTCGTGGGCCATGGTGGAGGTTTCCGCTGCGGGCAACGTGGTCCTGGCCCGCGGCTGGCAGACGTTCGCCCGCGCGCGCGGCCTGAGCAGGAGGTGCACCCTCCACTTCAAGGACGACGACGTCGCGACCCTCTACGTGAGGGTATTTGGGGAAGACTATCGCTGCGCTGGGTGCTGCCCCGAGGACAGCGGCGGTGACGACGAGCTCGGCCTTGACGACGGCCATGACGATGCTGAGGGCGAGCTTGCTCTTGGCGACGGCCATGGCTCGTCCAGCGACGGCAGCTCCTCCTCCAGCGAGAGCACCAGCAGCAGCGGCTATGACCAACCGCCACGTCGCCGGGCTCACTTCAAGGACGGCGGCGGGTCGTCCCGTCGCCGCGCTCCGGTGAAGCACGAAGAAGGCTCGGGCTGAATCCGGGAGACCCTTGGAGCCAGGCCTCGTGCTGCTAAGGTCGCGTAGGCCGCTTTTGTTTAACCTTTCCTTTCTTCCTGCATTTGAAAAGTAGATGGCCCTGCTGGGGCGTGTAATGAACCATGGTACTCATGCCGTTATGCTATGCTTATTGTTCTTGCGTTATGCCATGATGTTCGTGCTCCACGTAGATGTAGAGGAATAACTTAGCTTGATACGCTCGGGGTAGTTTCCTGTCTCATGAGGGCGCGCCTTTTGGCATCTAGTGGGGCCTCCTTGTTGCCGACTCAGGAACCGCTGACCTCGGGAGGCATCATAGGGCTGCAGAGTTTGTTAGGAAATCCATTGGGTGCCTTGTTCCTCCTTGCGCGAGCCCTCGGGCATGGGCTAATCATGGCTTGGTGCATCGCGTCGCGGTACCCGGGGGGCACGGACTTTAAGGGGGGTGCGCCAATCACGAGCTCATTCGAGGGCGCCTCACAAGGATCAAGGGAGCCGAAGCTCTGGGGCGACAGGGCTTTGGCGAGGTGTGTCAGCGGTCTAGGCTAGCCCGGCGCGCACACACACCCGCCCAGCCCCCGCGCGAGGCGCGCGAGGGAGAGCGTCGGGCAACTGTCGTCCTCCCTGACGCAAGACAAGGAAGCGAGCAAAGTAAAAAGGGGAAAACTCAACCAAGCAATCGAGAAACGCCAAAACTCCAAATTTCTTTAAAAGGTTGCAAACTAGCTACAAAAAGCAAATGAACAGCTGCGTCCGGCACCTAGTCTAGTCTTCTCACCAGCGCGGAGCTAATTGCTGCCACTAGGACGTGGGAAGGAGCCCCCGAGGCCGGAGGGCGGCACTGTAGAGACTCCGGGGCGTGTACTACCCCACTCATTATTACGTGAGAGTGTCACGAGCGGAGACCTTCACATGCACTGGGCCTTGCTTCATGGGTAGAACTTCCGGAGGTGCCGGATATGTTCTAGGCGTTCAGGATGGGTATCCCGTCCTGCGTCTCCAGTCGCGCGGCGCCAGGCCTGGAGACACGGGCGAGCCTAAATGGGCCCTCCCACATGGGTGAGAGCTTATGCAGACCTTCCCTGGAGAGCGCCCGCCGTAGGACGAGATCACCCACCTCGAGCATCCTGGAGCGGATGCTGCGGCAATGATACCGCCGCAGCGCCTGCTGGTACCTTGCCGCTCGGAGCGAGGCTTGACGGCAGCGTTCCTCCCCCAGCACGAGGTCCATCCCCCGCGTGGCGTCCTGGCATGCCTTGTCAAACGCCAAGACCCGCGCAGAGCGATGCTTGACCTCATGTGGGAGAACCGCTTCCGCTCCGTAGACGAGGAAGAATGGAGTTTTGCCAGTTGGCTTGGTCATGGTGGTGCGGATGGACCACAGCACGGACTAGAGCTCGTCCAGCCAGCCCGTGCCGCATGCTTTGAGCTTCTTCTTGAAAGTCCTTTCTTTGAGGCCCCTCAGGACCTCCGCGTTCGCGCGCTCAGCCTGGCCGTTGCTCCTGGGGTGTGCCACTGAGGCATAGCATATCTGCGTTCCAAGATTAGCACAATATGTTTTGAAGAGATTGCTAGTGAACTACGAGCCGTTGTCGGTGATCATGCGATTAGGGACTCCGAACCGGCTCACGAGGCCCTTGATGAACTTGACTGCTGAGCCAGCAGGGATGGTGCGGACCGGCTCCACCTCCGCCCACTTGGTGAACTGGTCGATGGCGACGTAGAGGAAGTGGTAGCCCCCGGGCGCTTGAGGGAATGGACCCAGGATATCCAGCCCCAGACCGCAAATGGCCACGAGAGTGGGATAGTCTGGAGGCCCTGAGCAGGCTAGTGGATTTGCTTGGCATGGAACTGGCAGACTTCACAGGATCTCACCAGCTCGGTTGCGTCGTTGAGTGCCGTGGGCCAGTAAAATCCGCTGCAACACCTTGCCCACCAAGGTGCGTGATGACGACTGATGTCCGTAGTCCCATCCATGTATGTCGGCTAGCAGGTCACACCCCTGCTCCCTGGAGATGCATCGCAAGGAAACATCATTCGGTCGTTTTTAGTATAGCTCACCGTCCTGAATGGAGTAGGCCGTGGCCTGCCGAGCCACATGCTCCGCGTCTTCCTCCTTCTCTGGCAGGGCCCCCCGCAGTAGGTACGCCTTGAATTCTTCAGTCCAGCATCCCTCCTGAGGCTCGAGTGCGAGGAGCAAGCGCGCTACTGAGGTCGGCCACAGGCGGGGGCTCCCGAGGTTGGTGGCGGGGGGAGCTCCTCCTGAGGCGATGCTGGCTCCGCAGACGGAGGTGCTGCTGAAGGCTTGAAGAGCCGCTCCTCAAATACGCCGGGCTCCTAGGGCAGGCGCCTGGACGCCCTCTTGGCGATGTCATCGGCTTCCTTGTTCATGCCGCGAGGCACATGCTGTAGCTCCAGGCCCAGGAATTGCTTCTCCATTTTGCGTACCTCGCGAGGTATGCCTCCATGTGCTCGTCCTTCGGCTTGTACACTTTGTTGGAGAAGTTGACGAGGAGCTGAGAGTCGCCCTTGATGGTGAGGCGCTTCACTCCCAAGGCCGCCGCAGCCTTGAGGCCGGCGATCAAACCTTCGTACTCTGCGATGTTGTTGGAGACCTTCTCGCCCGACTGGAAGCAGAGCTGCACGGCATAGTAGAGCTTGTCCTGGGTGGCCAAGATGAGCACGGCTCCAGCCCCCGCGCCCTGACGCGCGAAGGCACCGTCAAAGTGCATGATCCAGCCGTCTGGTGCTTCACTTCCAGGCGAGAGGAACCAGCCTTCGCCTGGCTCAAGCCCCGGAATGTCCGTCCATTCCGCCACGAAGTCAGCGAGCGCGGCACCCTTGATGACCCTGGTGGTGCTGAACTCCAGCTGGAATGCCTGCAATTCGATGTTCCACTCGGCGACCCTTCCCGCAGCATTGGGGCTCTGGAGCACCCTCTCCAACGGGTAAGCTGAGACGACCTTAATGGTGTGGCCTTGGAAGTAGTGACGCAACTTGCTCGAGGCTACGAGAAGCGCCAGCAGGAGCTTCTGCGGCATGGGGTAGCGCGCCCGCGCGTCGCGCAGTACCGTGCTGACGAAGTACACCGGGTGCTCGACGAGGGCCGGAGTGTTGGCGGAGTCTGAAGCCTCCTGAGACTGGGAGACCTCAGGAGCTGGGCCGCCTGTTTGGGCAACCACAGCCTCAGGAGTGCCCCTAGTGGAACCTGGCCATCCACTGGCGCTGCAATGGCTTCAGGGGCGCCGTATTGGTGCTGCGTCATCTCGATTGGCTGCGTGACGCCGCACGGCAGGTCCTTGGCCTGGCGCTCCTCCCGGACGGCCACCAGAGCTGCACTGGCTGAGTGAGGCATGGCGGCCAGGTAGAGCACCAGGGGCCCGAGAGGACGTGGCGCCACCATCACTGGCGGGCTGGTGAGGTATCTCACTGGTATGCGTCGGTCCTAAACAAACAGCTTTTAACCCCTTTCCACGATGGTATTTGGAACCGTTGCCAAGTGAGTTTGGGCGATAGGGGGTCCTTCCCACAAGACCTAGAAACCGTCGGGGATATGCCCTCCTGGAACACACGCTCGACAAAATGGGGTCGTGTGCGACCGGCGAGCGCTCAAATACGAAAATACGTATAGTAGAGCTAAAAATACAATTATACAGCAAAATTGTTTCCGGACGCAAGTACATCCCACATAGTCAGTCCCCGCTAAACGTTTCCGTTCGTATGTACATCCCACACAGTCGCTCCAAGGAAAACGTTTCCGTTCACAGATACATCACACACAATTTTTCCTGTTAAATCGTTTGTGATAGCGTTGCCATTGCACACGATATTAATAATTTTATCATTTGTGTTATTGAATGCATCACACACGGTGCGTAGAAGAAACTGTGTGGCAAAGGCTGTCCATCACACACACTTTTTATGTGGTAAACGTTTGCGCAAGGTAGCCTAACGCAAACAGTTTTTAAGAGAAAGTCGTGTGTGCAGTGGAGATTTATCGCACACGTAGTGGATCCTAGAAACGTTTCTGATCTCCATGTATATCGCGGACATTTCGCTTTCGCAAACCGTGTGGAGTGTAATCCCTAATTAATCCAATTAATCCCTAATTTAAAAATCACATGTTTTGAATTTGAAAGTAGGCAATCACTTATTTCATATCCAACCATGTTTATTACAAATATAGGTTCAACCACGAATCCATAATTCGATGCACAGGTACATGTACTAAAGAACTACAGAAGCACCAAGTAAAGAATGATGAACCACAGTTGTACTAAAGACTGTAAAGAGAGAGGTGAAAGACATTCTGGTTGCTGGAGAAGGTGAAGCGGAATGCCCATATTGTGCCCTCTTCCATGCGTAATGCGCGCACGACTCTAGGCCAACCCCTTGTGATGGCTGCCCGTCCATGCTTCACTGTCTTCATTAGGACTTCTCGATGCTCATTGTAGTCTGAATGAAATACTTTAACCTTCATTGCGTGTCCACCAATCATGTACTTTGCGAGGTAATCTTGAGTGAACTGCTTTGGGAACCACTGGGAACGAAAAAGATCCAGACATTGTTGTCTAACAACTCATTATGGGCAATAAAAAGAGAAGGCTACAGAGTTTGTAGTTACCATCCTACAGCTCACTGTTGTGTTGGATAGAGCATAAACAAATAATTTTCTTGCCACCATTCGTATCTTTTTGCTAATAATCCTTATCAGTTTCCTCACTTGATGCTTGTTCATCAATATCTCATTGCCCCATACGCAAAAAGGGTCGATGCGTGGATCCTTGCCAAGGGCATATGTACCTACAAGCAACAAGTCAATACTAGAAGCTAACTAGTGTCCAGGCCTGGATCTATATGCACTACATTATGGAACGACAGGGGGAGTACAAGCCGAGGGATGAAGCTAACCTCGGCGGAAAATGGTGGCCACTCCTGTTGTTGTCCTGCATAAGTAGTGGAAAGGCATGATAAGTATAGCAATCTTAACATTAAACAAATATAGCAAAGGTAAACAACATCATCTCCAAATGATAGCTTGAATGTGTTGGTTTCAGCATGCTGTTAAAGCAGATATAAAATGGAAGGCAATGTTACCGACAGCAGGCTTAACAACCATCAAATATTGCAATTCAAACTGGTATTGTTGAAAATGAATAGAACGTAGGTAATGCTTAAACATCACACTGGATAAATGTGTAAAACTGAAATAAAGGGCATGTGTTAACTACACCAGGAATAATTGGAACGAAATATAGTCGTTCAAACTGGTATTGATGTAGTCGAGCGGCACAGTTCCGACTTGCACATAATGAACAACACATTGTGAATGACTGAAATAAACAAGGCATAAATGACCAGTATAACAACCAAATATAGCCATTGAAAACTCGACAGAGTCTCACTGCAACCAACCTAACAAGCAAATACAGATAAACAAGGCATATGCTTGAAAACTGGACAAATGCTCACTACAACCAACCTAACAAGTAGATAAAGATAAACAAGGCATCTTCTTGATAACTGGACAAATGCTAAAAAAAGCAACCTAACAACCAAATACAGATAAGCAAGGCATCTGCTTGATAACTGGACAAATACTCACTGCAATCAAACTAAGAACCAAATACAGATAAACAAGGCATTTGCTCGATAACTGAAAAATGCTCACTCCAACCAACCTAACAACCAAATACAGATAAACAAGGCATCTACTCACTATAAACAACCAAATATAGCCATTCGTGAAACTAAAGTGGACAATTCATACTTAAACATCACATAGACCTATTGAACAATACATTTTCGCATAACTGAAATAATTAAACATGGCACAGTTAAAGCACCGCATGGCAAATGCTACTACAACAAAGGGTACGGGTTGGCAAGCTAGAAAAGGTAAGATTTGCTGATAGAATGTTGCCTCACCTTTCATGGACGGGATCCTTCCAGTTGGGAGAGCACAGACCCATGGTGCGCTCTCTGATGTCACGGATGGGTTGTTTCACCTTGGAAGAACCTTCGTGGATGCCCTCCTCGTGGTCGTGGTCGTGGTCGATGAGATCTAACTTGGCAATTGAGGATCCCAAGCCGCCGTCGTAGAACGTGTCCTTCAGAAGTGACAAAATGGGCTCGATGGCGTATAAAGCTCGCAAATCCTTGACCGCTTGGCGGAGGAGATCAGCGGCAGGGCCGTCGAAGAGATCGACGGTGGTTGAACCACAGGGGTTGGGGATGGACCACTTAACCTGTGACATGGCCCGCGTGAAGCCGTCGGTGTGGACGAGCTTGATGTTGTAGCCAGCTTTCCCAAGATACAGTAATATGCTAGCCCGCTGACATGAAGCCTTTGGCATGGCAACGTGGTCAACGTCTTCGCCGGCTTCCGCGGCGACGTGTTGCTCCAGGATCGACAGGTCGGGGCGAACGGCGGCCACCTCGCCAACGTCCGCCGGAGAGGCCATGATAAACCTCTTCTTGGCCGAACGCTCGTCGGGCTCCCTGGGATACGTGGTCGAGCTTAGGCTGCGACATTCTGGAGCAGGGGATGTGGATCTGGTGGGGAGGGACACCGCAGGCCTCATCTAAAAACTCAGGGGAGTGGGGCGACGGTATGGGAATCGCTGGGTAACCTGAACTTTAGGAGGAACGGGCAGACCGGCAGGGTTGGCGGCGGTGCCGGTGGCGGCCGTGAGCTAGGGTTCGAGAGGGGAGGGGCGGTTGGGGGACTGTCGAGGGGGGTGGTGTTTGAGGATACGCCGCGGCTGAGGGAGTCCTGGATTAAGGGGTCCTCGGACAGCCGGACTATATCCTTTGGCCGGACTGTTGGACTATGAAGATACCAGATTGAAGACTTCGTCCCGTGTCCGGGTGGGACTCTCCTTTGCGTGGAAGGCAAGCTTGGCAATTCGGATATGTAGATCTCCTCCCTTGTAACCGACTCTGTGTAACCCTAGCCCCGTTCGGTGTCTATATAAACCGGAGGGTTTAGTCCGTAGGACTACATCAACAATCATAATCATAGGCTAGCTTCTAGGGTTTAGCCTCTACGATCTCGTGGTAGATCAATTCTTGTAATACTCATATCATCAAGATCAATCAAGCAGGAAGTAGGGTATTACCTCCATCGAGAGGGCCCGAACCTGGGTAAACATTGTGTCCCCCGCCTCCTATCACCATCCGCCTTAGACGCACAGTTCGGGACCCCCTACCCGAGATCCGCCGGTTTTGACACCGACATTGGTGCTTTCATTGAGAGTTCCACTGTGCCGTCACCATAAGGCTTGATGGCTCCTTCGATCATTGGCAACAATGTGATCCAGGGTGAGGTTTTTCTCCCCGGACAGATCTTCGTATTCGGCGGCTTCGCACTGCGGGCCAATTCGCTTGGCCATCTGGAGCATATCAAGAGCTACGCCCTTGGCCGTCAGGTCAGGTTTGGAAACTTAAACTATACCGCTGACATCCGCGGAGACCTGATCTTCGATGGATTCGAGCCCATGTCAGGTGTGCCGCACAGTCACGACGAGCATGACTTAGCTCTGCCGTCGGACAGTGTTCGGGAGATCACACCTGCGGCTACTCCGGCCCTCAATCCGGAGCAGATTGCGCCATCCGAGGATGGGTGGATGGACCCCGCCACGGAGGCCGCGCACTCAGCGGCGATAGAGCCGAATGCTGACTTCACCCCCTATGAGACATGTGCTGCCGGACACTTGGATTCGTCCCCGGCCACGGGCCCCGAACCGCCTGCGTCCGTGCCTATCGAATCCGATTGGGCGCCGATCATGGAGTTTTCCTCCGCGGATATCTTTCAGCACTCGCCCTTGGGTGATGTGCTAAATTCATTAAGGTGTCTCTCCTTGTCAGGAGGCCCTTGGCCGAACTGTGTCCAGCTTGGGTTGGATGCAGATGACGAAGAAATTCGTTCCCCACCCTCCACCCACTTAATAGCCACTGTCGACGACTTAACCAACATGCTTGATTTCGGCTCCGAAGACATCGACGGTATGGACGACGATGTAGGAGAAGAACAGGAACCACCGCCCACAGGCCGCTGGACTGCCACCTCATCATATGATATATACATGGTGGACACCCCCAAAGAAAGCGATGGCAATAAGGCAACAGAGGATAATCCCCTCGAGAAGCAATCTAAGCACCGGCGTCAACGGCGCCGCTCTAAGCCCCGCCATAGCAAAAACGGTGATACCGGCACAAGAGACAATAATGTTGCAGATAGTGCCGAAGACGAAGACAATCCCCTCCAGTCAGATCTCGAGCCGGAGGATGGACAAGCTAGCCCTAAGGAACAGGCAGCAGACGGAGAACTAGAGGATGACAATTACATGCCTCTCTCCGAAGATGAGGTGAGCCTCGGCGACGAAGAATTTATCGTGCCTGAGGATCCCGTCGAACAGGAGCGCTTCAAGCGCAGGCTCATAGCTACAACAAAAAGCCTGAAGAAAAAGCAACAACAGCTTCAAGCTGACCAAGATCTGCTAGCGGATAGGTGGACTGAGGTCCTAGCGGCCGAGGAATACGAACTCGAACGCCCAGCCAAAAGTTATCCAAAGCGCAGGTTGCTACCCCAACTCTAGGAGGAAGCATTAAAACCTACGCTCCCAGCGTATGATGCGGCTGACCGGCAACCTCGTGGCCGAGACAAAGCGGCATATCAGGCCAAAGTATAGCCCGCACCCCGCCGCCAGTCAAACAAAAATACCAAGGCCCGGGGTAACACGCAGGACCTACGAGACGTATTGGAAAACAAAGCAGGACATACAAGATCGATCTACGGATCATGTGGGCACGCCCCAACGCGTGACGATGACCGTCACGCCGGATATACTAAAAGCAAATCCGGCCGGGCCGAATACATCAGACAAGACTCATATGAACTGCGTCGTGATATAGCCCGGCACAGAGGCGCCGCAAACCCCCTATGCTTCACTGATGAAGTAATGGATCGCGAATTCCCAGAGGGTTTTAAACCCGTAAACATTGAATCATACGATGGTACAACAAACCCCGTGGTATGGATTGAAGATTTCCTCCTCCACATCCACATGGCCCGCGGCGACGATCTACATGCCATCAAGTACCTCCCACTAAAACTCAAAGGACCTGCTCGGCATTGGCTCAACAGCCTGCTGGCAAACTCCATAGGCAGTTGGGACAACTTGGAAGACGCATTCCTTGACAACTTCCAAGGCACCTACGTGTGACCTCCGGATGCTGACGATTTGAGTCACATAACACAACAGCTAGGGGAATCAGCCAGGAAATTCTGGAGTCGGTTCCTAACTAAAAAGAACCAAATTGTCGACTGCCCGGATGCCGAGGCCTTAGCGCCATTCAAGCATAACATCCATGACGGGTGGCTCGCCCGACATCTCGGCCAAGAGAAGCCAAAGTCCATGGCAGCCCTCACGACACTCATGACCCGCTTTTGCACGGGCGAGGACAGCTGGCTGGCTCGCAGCAACAATACGTCAAGAAACCCTGGCAGTTCAGATGCCAAAGATAGCAACGGCAGGCTACGTCGCAACAGAAACAAGCGCCGCAATAATGGCGATAACAACGAAGACACGACAGTCAATGCCGGATTCAGTGGTTCTAAATCCGGTCAGCGGAAAAAGCCGTTCAAAAGAAGCAATCCGAGCCCGTCCAGTTTGGACCGCATACTCGATCGCTCGTGTCAAATTCACGGCACCCCCGATAAACCAGCCAACCACACTAACAGAGAATGTTGGCTGTTCAAACAGGCCGGCAAGTTGAATGCCGAAAACAAGGAAAAGGGGCTACACAGCGACGATGAGGAGGAGCCCCGGCCGCCGAACACAGGACGACAGAAGAAATTTCCTCCCCAAGTGAAAACGGTGAACATGATATATGCAACCCATATTCCCAAGAGGGAACGGAAGCGTGCACTAAGGGACGTCTATGCGATGGAGCCAGTCGCCCCAAAGTTCAACCCATGGTCCTCTTGTCCGATCACTTTCAATCGTAGGGACCACCCCACTAGTATCCGTCATGGCGGTTTTGCCGCATTGGTTCTTGATCCCATCATTCACGGATTTCACATCACTCGAGTCCTTATGGACGGTGGCAGCAGCCTGAACCTGCTCTATCAGGATACAATGCGCAAAATGGGTATAGACCCCTCGAGGATCAAACCCACAAAAACCACCTTCAAGGGTGTCATACCAGGGGTAGAAGCCTGTTGCACGGGCTCAATCACACTGGAAGTGGTCTTCGGATCCCCGGACAACTTCCGGAGCGAGGAGTTAATCTTCGATATCGTCCCCTTCCGCAGTGGCTACCACGCACTACTCGGACGAACCGCATTTGCTAGATTCAATGCGGTACCGCATTATGCATACCTCAAGCTCAAAATGCCAGGACCTCGCGGAGTTATAACAGTTAATGGAAACACAGAACACTCGCTCCGCACAGAGGAGCACACTGCGGCCCTCGCAGCGGAAGTATAAAGCAGCCTTCTGAGGCCAACCGCCAATTCGGCGAAAAGGCCCCCAGACACCTTCAAGCGAGTCCGGAGTAACCTGCAACAGGATCTCCAGGCACGTTCAGAGCTCGGGTAGCAATTCGGCCTCCGTCATAGTCCCAGTCAAGCGGCGAAATTTGTGCCGCGCGTACACAACTACGCACTCAAGATACCATGGGCATAGGCGGAGGCACGGCTATGGCACGTTCCACAATGCGGCTCTACCGCTCCAGGGGCCGTATACCTTTATCATTTTTCTCTCTTTCAGGACCTTACTCACTAGAAGCCCTTTCCGACAGTCCGATTGATGGACCCATTACGGGAAGGAAATACCAAGGAAGCAAGAAGCTCTGACGTACAAGGGAATTCCCAGGTGGTCTCTGATAACGATCGATGTACCTATTTTTACATACCCATACGCAGCTTGCCCTTGGATAGGACATGTCAAATAGTCCTATTTTTTGCTTATTGCACTAGTTGTATACATACGCTTTGACGTATTAGTTAAATAACAATGTATAGCGTTAGCCTATTATTGCATTTCTTTTTTTCCTTGTTTGCTTATTTACGACAAATGGCACTCGTACATTCTGGTACGACCAGTGCGCCAAGGGCTTCAGTGTACCCCATAACACGACACGAAAAGTCCGAACACTTTTGACAGTGTGGCACCCCGAACTTATAGCATTATATGCATCAGCTCCGAATCATGTCTTGGGTCAATAGTTGGGTTTGCCCGGCTCCCATGTTTTGGTACCTTATGTTCCGCTATATCGGCTAAGGTAGCACTGGGAGAACTACTGCGATTGTGTCCCGGTTCTTCCGGATGAGCACCTCAGTAGAGAAAGCCGAAAACTGACTGTCATGATGCGGCGAGAGCTGGTCGCTATTCGAGAGGTCTCAAATCCTTAAAGACTTTTTCCGCTTCGGGCGAGGAGTCGGCCTTGTCCGATTTAGGCATACATAGCTCCCCAAGTTCGGCCTTCCGAATACTAGGGACTTCGCCAAAATTTAAAATTATAGACTTCGATGGCTAAGTGAGAGTGATAAAGCTTTATAGTCCGATTGCCTGGTTCGTTGTGCTGAACACCTCCTTCGAAGGACCCAAAACTGGGATAAAGAGTGATCAGGTTTATCCCGAACACCTCAGTACTAGTTACATGGGAGCAGAAGCCAACGACTCACCAACTCTCAAATTTTATAAACGGCCGCACAGAAGGTAATATTTTAAATCAACAAGCGTTATATAGTGCACATGAACTCGTTTTCATCTTACAGGATCACATGAGTACATTCATTCAAATATTACATCCTTAGCGCATTCCTCCGCCACAAGGCGAGCGCCCTTCAGGACACTGTCATAATACTTTTCGCGGTGGCGATGCTCCTTGCCCTATGGCGGCCCCTCCTTCACAAGCTTTTCGGCGTCCATCTTCGCCCAGTGCACTTTCGCCCGGGCGAAAGCCCTGCGCGCACCTTCAATGCAGACGGACCGCTTTATGACTTCAAACCGGGGGCAGGCATTCACAAGCCGCCTCACCAGGCCGAAGTAGCTGCCAGGCAGGGGCTCGCCAGGCCACATCCGGACTATGAGACCCCTCATGGCCAGTTCGGCCGCCTTGTGCAGCTCGACCAGTTGCTTCAACTGGTCGCTAAGGGGCATCGGATGTTCGGTCCCAGTATACTGAGACCAGAACAACTTCTCCATCGAGCTCCCTTCCTCGGCCCGGTAGAACTCTGCGGCATCCGATATGCTGCGAGGAAAATCTGCGAATGCTCCTGGAGAGCTCCGAATTCGGGTAAGTAAAAGGAAAGTTTCCTTCACATGCTTGCTTTGCATAATGAATGCCTTACCCGCTGCTATCTTCTTAACTGGCTCAATTTCCTGGAGGGCCTTTTGGGCGTCAGCCTTGGAGTTTTGTGCGTTCTCGAGGGCCTTTGCAAGCTCGGACTCTTGCGTCTTAGAGTCACGCTCCAAGGACTTGTACTTCTCGACAAAGTCCTGGAGCTCTTGCTGCACCTCGCCAACTCGGGCCTCTTGTTTCTCGCGCTCGGTGCGCTCCTTGGCCGCTTTGTCTTCGGCCTCGGATAGCGCCTTCTTCAGGGCCGCCACTTCGGTCGTGGCCCCTAGCAAATTCATGACAATCCTATGATTTAACAACCATCTTCTTTCTTTATCAATAAATAGACGGGGTATTGCTTACCTTTGTTCTCTTCGAGCTGCCTCTTGGTAAGGCCGAGCTCTTCCTAGGACTGCTCAAGGTCCCGCTTCAGTGCGGCGACCTCCGCCGTGCGAGTGGCAACGGCCAGCAGCGAAGCCTGCTTATTCACATAGACATATTTTGATTAGACTCCTATGATTATTATTTGATCCTCTGTTCGGCCTTTCTTTGCGAACACCAAAGAGAGCATCAGGGGCTACTGTCTATGCTGTAACATTTTCTCATAATTTGATTACTTACCTCAAAGCCTATTAGGAGGCTGGCACATGCTTCAGTCAATCCGCTTTTGGCGGACTGAACCTTCTTGACCACCGCACTCATGATAGTGTGGTGCTCTTCGTCAATGGAAGCGCCGCGAAGTGCTTCCAGCAAGTTGTCCGATGCCTCTGGATGGACAGAGGCCGTCGGCACGGACGGCTTGCCCCTCTTAGCGAGGGGTCGGCTGACAGAATCCGGAACCACTGGAGGTTCTGGTGCAGTATTCGGCCGGGGGCTAGACTTGCTGCCCCACTGCCCATGGGAGTCTTGCCCCTCCTACGCCCAGCATCCGGAATGTCGCCTTGGGCGCCTCCGGAACTGTCTCCCCTTGGTTCAGTGCCCTTTGGGACAACACCTCGGCGTCGTCCGTAGGGCGGGGAGAGGAGGCGGTCGGGAGTGAATCGCTCTTCATCTCGGACGAGCCCAAAGACTCCTCCGAAGAGGATACGTCGATATGGGCTCTGGATGGACTGCATGATCATGTTCGGCATGATAAGAAGCGATAAAATAAAACATACCAAGAACTATTATGGTGTCCGAATACTTATGACTTCGCCAGGGGCTTGTCCCTGGGCAGCCACTCATCGTCGCTAAAAGCGGCCGCCGTGGAGCAGTCCGGAAGGAGAGTCCTTCCCTTCTTGGACCCTTCGGCCTCCCCAGATGGGGCGGCCTTCCTTTTCTCGTCTCCCCCGACTGGGGGGGAGAACTTTCCTCTTCCTCCTCCTCGTTTTCGTGGGAGGAGTGCGCCTCAGTGTTTTCGGACGATGAGTCCGATATGACCTTGCGCCGGAGACCTTTCCTGGTCCCCGTGGCCTTCTTCTTGGCCTTCTTCTCCGGCGCCTCATAAGGCGCTGGAACCAGCATCTCCATTAGGAGAGCATCTGCTGGATCTTCGGGCAAGGGGGCTGTCGGTGTCAAAACCGGCGGACCTCGGGTAGGGGGTCCCGAACTGTGCATCTAAGGCGGATGGTAACAGGAGGCGGGGGACACGATGTTTACCCAGGTTCGGGCCCTCTCGATGGAGGTAATACCCTACTTCCTGCTTGATTGATCTTCATGATATGAGTATTACAAGAGTTGATCTACCACGAGATCGTAGAGGCTAAACCCTAGAAGCTAGCCTATGGTATGATTGTTGTTGTCCTACGGACTAAACCCTCCGGTTTATATAGACACCAGAGGGGGCTAGGGTTACACAGAGTCGGTTACAAGGGAGGAGATTTACATATCCGTATTGCCAAGCTTGCCTTCCACGCCAAGGAGAGTCCCATCCGGACATGGGTCGAAGTCTTCAATCTTGTATCTTCATAGTCCAACAGTCCGGCCAAAGGATATAGTCCGGCTGTCCGAGGACCCCCTAATCCAGGACTCCCTCAGTAGCCCCTGAACCAGGCTTCAATGACGATGAGTCCGGCGCGCAGATTGTCTTCTGCATTGCAAGGCGGGTTCCTCCTCCGAATACTCCATAGAAGATTCTGAACACAAGGATAGTGTCCGGCTCTGCAAAACAAATTCCACATACCACCGTAGAGAGAATAATATTTCCACAAATCTAATCTGCTGACACATCTTGCAGCATGATATCATACTACGACCCGTCATTATTCGAACCGTTTTTCTCAACCAGCCACTTCACATATTGCGAGGCGGTTTTCTTGGCACGTCTTGTCGAAGCAGAGATCGTGTCCCCTTATCACGGGATTCTCATCAATACGGGTGTGGGCAACCCAACCGTGCCATCAATTACGGCGCTTGGGGATTAAGCAGTTTTACCAGGCAAGTGGGGAGGCGCAGAATCCCTGCTGCCATTATAAGGGGATAAGGACTCCCTTTCGCACCCATGCTTTCTACTTCCTGATTCATTCCCCTCCGTCCAAGCTCCAGCGCTCAATTCATGTTCTCTGCCCACAAAAGGCCTTCCGAAGATGTCCGGATCCGGCGCAGGAGGCAAGTGGATGGCCTCTACCGTCCGAGAGAAGGATATCAAAAAGCTTCGGGAGGCCGGGTACCTGGCCAAGAAAATCAGCCACCGTCTCCCGACGGCGGGACAGATCGTCCCTACTCCGGAACCCCACGAGAGGGTTGTATTCCTTCCTCACTTTGTCCGTGGGCTAGGGTTTCCCCTCCACCCGTTCGTTCGCGGCATCATGTATTATTATGGGATCGATCTTCACGATCTGTCCCCTAATTCCTTCCTCAACATCTCGACATTCATTGTCGTGTGCGAGGCTTTTCTCCGCATCTCGCCACACTTCGGCTTATGGCTGAAGATTTTTAATGTGAAGCCCAAGGTGGTGGGCGGCGAGCACGCCGAATGCGGGGGCGCTATGGTGAGCAAGATGCCCAATGTCATATGGCCAACAGGAACCTTTAATGATTCTATCAAGGAGTGGCAACAGCAGTGGTTTTATATCACTGAGCCGCGCGGCACGGAATGGGCTGCTATTCCCGAGTTTTGATCCGGTCCCACCCTGCGGCTTACATCCTGGGTCAAGAAGGGCCTGGAGTGGTCCTCGTCCGACGAACTGTCGGTGCTCCAAACGCACGTTAAAGATATGGGAGACAAGAACATTGAACTTGTCAATGTAGTCCAGGTGATGTTAGTTTGCCGGACCCTGCCTTGTCAACACCGGACTTGCAATCTATGGGAATTCGATCCGGCCAGGCACCAAACCTTGCGAGAGCTTTTCGGCTCCTCGCACAAGGA
Source organism: Triticum aestivum (assembly GCF_018294505.1). Taxonomy (NCBI): domain Eukaryota; kingdom Viridiplantae; phylum Streptophyta; class Magnoliopsida; order Poales; family Poaceae; genus Triticum; species Triticum aestivum. The sequence goes on along the minus strand of NC_057814.1, from coordinate 427,117,918 downwards.
CATCTGGAAGGTGCTTTTCAAGTCCAGCAAATCATGGCCGGACTCCGCTGAGGACCGCGCGTACCAACTATCCCGCCCTGCAAGTTCGGTAAGTCATCAAACTTTTTATCCGCGTAACCCAAAGGAAGCGCTTAACGTGTTTTATACAACTCTCCCAGGGCTGGACGAAGAAGGCGGAGCAGATCCATTATCCGGCCCCGCTGCCCGAAGAACCGGCCATCCCACTTCTGACGAAGATGCCGGTCCCGGTGCCTTACAAGGTGCCGAAGAAGATGGCCGAGAAGGAGGCCAAAAAGACCCGAAGTGGCCTTCGTCGCCGCGGCACTTCGGACACAATATCCGAAGGCTCTGATGCCTGTTCCGCCTCTGAAGGGGACGAGGAGGGGGAGGAAGATGAATCCCCCGCGGGGGGAAGAAAGAAGAGGGCGGCCTCCGAACGCTTGGAGGCCGGGTCGCCTAAAAGGGGAAAAGCTCCTCTTCCGGAAGAGTCCACTGCCGCCGCCGATAGCGACCCGGCGTGGGATCCCAGGGCCCAGCCCCTAGTGAACTCGTGAGTATATAAAATCCGGATACGTTTGTGTGTCCAGACTTATCATGGCATAAATTTTTAACCTGAGCCATGTTTTTTGTAGTCCGGCGAGGTCTCGCACCGAACAATCCTCATCAGAGGATTTGCTAAGCTCAGATGCTATGGAGAGTGGGACGCCCCCGAAGGCCCCTTCTACCAAACAGGTGAATAACACCGAGGATTCATCCCAGAAGGACCCCGGCCAAGGAGGAGAGGGAAAGACCGTGAAGGCGGCGCCTGGAGGTCAAACTTCAGGGGCCGGACACATGGGGGAAAAGATTCCCATGGGAGTTGACGGCAGGGGCCATCTTGAATTTGGCTCCCAACCGGATGCGATTCCGGAGATCTATACGGCTCCAGAATCAAGCAGGCAGCCTCCCTCAGCTTGAGGGGGCGTGCCTGTTCCACCAGCAACCTCTGTCCAACCAGAGGTGTCGGATGCTTTGTTGGTGGCGCTGAAGAGCGCCTCCATTGTTGATGAACACCGTGCCCTTATGGGTGCGGTGATTGAGAAGATTCAGTCTGCTGAGAGTGGACTGAACGAAGCCTGTATCAGCCTTATAAGAGGCTTTGAGGTATGTTTTATGAGTTTTCGAAGAGTGTCATAGTATAGATAGTAGCCCCTGATACACTGTTCGGTGAAACAAAGAACCGGACAGAGGATCGAATTTATGTTCGCAGGAAGACTCATTGAATGACATCTATTTCTCTTCTGTTATAAGCAGGCGTCTGTAGCAGCTGCTGCCTCTCATACTGCGGAGATCTCCGGACTGAATCAAAGTCTGGAGCGGGCCACAGAAGAACTTGGCCAATTGAAAATGCAGTTGAGAGATAAACAAGGTATGCACAAGTCTTGTTCGCGTTTATTGCGAATGAATTTTCAGTATGATGACATAAGCTTCATGATTTGCGCTAGGGATTGTGACCGAAGTCGAGGCCCTTAAGAAGGCTGTGGCCGAGGCCGAGAAAAAGGCAGCCACAGAGCAGGCTCTTCGTGAGAAACACAAGGCCAGGGTTATTAAAGCTGAGCAGGAGCTGCAAGAGGCCGTGAGGAAATGTGAGACCTTGGTGCAGAGTTTAATGGAGAAAGAATCCAAACTCACCAAGTTGCATCAGGCCACGAGCGATGCCCGGGGGGAAACCCAAAGCGCCCTGCAGGGGATCCAAGAGGCGAGAAAGATCGCGGCGGGTAAGGCTTTTTCCATGTAAAGCAAGTATTTGAGGGGAAAATTATGTTTCTAATTTTGAATTCGGATTTCTCAGGGGTATTTGCCGAGCTGCCCCGCAGCATATCAGATGCTGCCCAATTCTACCGAGCCGAAGAAAGGAGCACTGCGGATAAGCTCTTCTGGTCGCAATATTTGGCGCCGAATTATCCGGTGCCTTTTGCCGATCAACTGAAGCAGCTAATCGAACTGCATAAGGCGGCGGAACTAGCCATGAAAGATTTGGTTATCCGGCTATGGCCTGCCGAGCCGATTCCAAGCAGCTACTTCGGGCTCGTGAAGCGGCTTGTAAGCGCTTGCCCTCGACTTGACGTCATCAAGCGGTTGGTCTGCATAGAAGGTGCGCGAATGGCCTTCGCCCGCGCAAAGGTGCACTGGGGGAAGATGGATGCTGAGAAGCTGATGACCGAAGGGCCGCCAGAGGGGAAGGAGCACCGCAAGCCCGAATTATATTATGAGAGTGTCCTAAAAGGATCCTACCTTGCAGCGAAGCTATGCACCAAGGACATTATATTTCCATGAATGCCAATAATGTTGTCCTTTGTAATGTTTGAACAAGGTCATTTATTTATTGCATGTTATATAAAAGTTTACCCTCCTATGCGGCCGTTTTATATGTTAAACCTGAGAGTTGGCCAGTCGTCGGCTTCTGCCCCCATGTAAGAAGTACGGGGGTGTTCGGGATAAACCTGAGCACTCTTTATCCCAGTTTTGGGTCCTTCGAAGGAGGTGCTCAGCACAACGAACCAGGCAATCGGACTATAGGGCCTCTCACTTAGCCATAGGAGCTTTAGTAAGGTAGGCACAACCCCTGGTGTTCGGAAGACCGTACTGGGGGCTCTATAAGCACCTTATCGGAGGAAAAACCGATCCATCGCACGCTGCATTGGTTATGGCATTATGCGGGAGAAATCCTTAAAGATTTTGTGACCTCTCGAACAGCTGACCAGCTCTCGCCGTATCATGACAGTTAGTTTTCGGCTTTCTCTACTGAGGTGCTCGTCCGGAAGAACCGGGACACAATCGCAGTAGTTCTCCCAGTGCTACCTTAATCGATATAGCGGAACGTAAGGTACCAAAACGTGGGAGCCGGGGAAACCCAACTATTGACCCAAGACATGATTCGGAGCTGATGCATATAGTGCTATAAGTTCGGGGTGCCGAACTTCCATGAAGGTGTTCGGACTTTATTGCCGTGTTATGGGTAAAACGAAGCCCCTGGCATATTTTAAGGCATATCGCTGTGTACGGGTGCCACTTGAAAGAATTTCAATAAGAAATAATAGCAGGTAAGCATCATATAAATCCACATGTTGTATTTAAATAGTACGTCTATGCGTATGAGTACAGGTAGTGTGATAAAAAAATATGATTGCGGAACCTGCTGAGACCAGGGGGAAGAAGCTGAGTGTGGATCCGTAATATAGCCGGATGGTCATTGCGGAGAATGTCTAAGGATTCCCTTGCGCGTTCAAGCTGCCTTCGCATCGCCCATCCTGGTCGGCGCAAAGGTGAACCTGCGAAGGAAATGTAAGAAATGTTTGTGTGCCAGAGAGCGGTTGAGCCGCTGAGTGCGGCCTGTCCTGGCCTTCGCCAAAGTGTTTAATTGAGCTCTGGACGAGCCGGGCTATCTTTCCGTGAAGTAGTTCGGAGTCCCTTGACGGTGTCCGGGAGCCTGGACATCGACTCGAGGTTCGGCTACAAGGTGTTGCTCATTGCTTCTGATGTTAGGGCAGTGGTGTACTTGTTGGTGCCGAGGGAAGGTTCGGCCTTGCCATTAACTGTGATGACGCCGCGTGGACCGGGCATCTTGATCTTACGGTAGGCATAATGTGGCACCGCGTTGAATCGAGCGAATGCTGTTCGTCCGAGCAGTGCCTGATAATCACTGCGGAAGGGGACGATTTCGAAGATTAACTCTTCAGTACGGTAATTTTCTGGTGATCCGAAGACTACCTCAAGGGTGATAGGGCCTGTACAGCTGGTTTCCACACCTGGTATAATGCCTCTGAAAGTGGCTTTAGTGGGTTTGATCGCCGAATGATCGATGCCCATCTTGCGCACTGTGTCCTGGTAAAGCAAATTTAGACTGCTGCCTCCGTCCATAAGGACTCGTGTGAGGTGGAACCCGTCAATTATTGGGTCGAGGACTAGTGCGGCTGGATTGCCGTGATTGGCGTTAACTGGACGATCCGTGCAGTTGAAGGTGACCGGCCCTAGTTTATATTGTGGGACGACTAGTTCCGTTAAGTCGGCATCCCTAAGGGTGCATATCCGGTCTGAGTTGGGAATTTGAGTGGTGTTTACCATATTCACCGATTGAATATGCGGGGGAAATTTCTTTTGCCCTCTTGTGCCCGGTGACCTGGGCTCTTCATCGCCATCATCGCTGTGAGACCCTCCTTCTCCGTTTTTGGCGCCTGACCTGCCGGCTTGTTTGAAGACCCAGCATTCTCTGTTGGTATGGGTGGCTGGCATTCCTGGGGTGCCATGAATTTGGCATTGGCGATCGAGTATGCGGTCCAGACTAGATGGACCCGAATTGTTATTTTTGAGTGGCCCTTTCCGCTGACCGGACTTTGAGCCCATAAGCCCGGCATTAACTGCCGTATCTTCGGCGTTTTCACCATATTTGCGGCGCTTGTGTCTGTTGCGTCGTGGTTTGCCGTTGCTATCCCTGGCCTCTGATGTGTCAGGCTTGCTTGTTGTATTGTTACTACGAGCCAACCAGCTATCTTCGCCCGCGCAAAAGCGGGTCATAAGTGTCGTGAGGGCTGCCATGGATTTGGGCTTCTCTTGGCCGAGGTGCCGGGCGAGCCATTCGTCACGTATGTTATGCTTAAATGCCGGTAGGGCCTCTGCATCCGGACAGTCGACAATTTGGTTCTTCTTAGTTAGGAACCGGGTCCAGAACTTCCTGGCCGATTCCCCTGGCTGCTGAGTTATATGACTTAAATCGTCAGCGTCCGGCGGTCGCACATAAGTACCCTGAAAATTGTCTAGGAATGCGTCTGCCAAGCTCTCCCAACTTTCGATGGAGTTTGCCGGCAAGCTATTGAGCCAATGTCGAGCCGGCCCTTTGAGTTTTAGCGGGAGATACTTGATGGCATGTAAATCATCCCCGCGGGCCATGTGAATGTGGAGGAAGAAGTCTTCTATCCGTACCGCGGGGTCTGTAGTGCCATCACATGATTCAATGTTTACGGGTTTAAACCCTTCTGGGAATTCGTGATCCATTACTTCATCGGTGAAGCATAGGGGGTGTGCGGCGCCTCTGTGCCGGGCTATGTCACGACGCAGTTCATACGAGTCTTGTCTGATGTATTCGGCCCGGCCGGATTTGCTATTAGTGTATCCGGCGTGACGATCATCGTCACGCGTTGGGGCGCGACCCCGTGATCCGTAGATCGATCTTGTATGTCCTGCTTTGTTTTCCAATTTGTTTCGCAGGTCCTGCGTGTTGCCCCGGGCCTTGGTATTTTTGTTTAAATGGCGGCGGGGTGCGGGCTGGACTTCGGGCTGATATGCCTCTCGGTCTCGGCCACGAGGTGGCCGATCAGCCGCATCATACGCTGGTGCTATAGGTTTCAATGCTTCCTCCTCGAGTTGGGGTAGCAACCTGCGCTTTGGGTAACTCTTGGTTGGGCGCTCGAGTTCGTATTCCTCAGCCGCCAGGACTTTAGTCCATCTATCCGCTAGCAGATCTTGATCAGCTCGAAGCTGTTGTTGCTTTTTCTTCAGGCTGTTTGTTGTGGCTATAAGCCGGCGCTTGAAGCGCTCCTGCTCGACGGGATCCTCAGGCACGATAAATTCTTCGTCGCCGAGGCTCACCTCCTCTTCGGAGAGAGGCATGTAATTGTCATCCTCTGATTCTCCGTCTGCTGCCTGTTCCTGAGGGCTAGCTTGTTCATCCTCCCGCTCGAGGTCTGGCTGGAGGGGATTATTGTCGTCTTCGGCACTATCCGGAGCGTTATTGTCTCTTGTGCCGGTATCGCTACTTTTGCTATGGCGAGACTTAGAGCGGCGCCGCTGACGTCGGTGCTTGGATTGCTTCTTGGAGGGATTATCCTCCGTTGTCTTATCGCCATCCCCTTCTTTGGGGGTGTCCACCATGTATATGTCATACGATGAGGTGGCGGTCCAGCGCCCTGTGGGCGGTGGTTCTTGTTCGTCTCCTGCATCGCCGTCCATACCGTCGATGTCTTCGGAGCCGAAGTCGAGCATGTCGGTTAAATCGTCGATGGTGGCTACTAAGTGGGTGGTGGGTGGGGAGCGAATTTCTTTGTCGTCCGCATCCCATTCTAGCTGGACATAGTTCGGCCAAGGGTCTCCTGACAGGGAGTGACCTCAACAAGTTTAGCACGTCGCCAAAGGGCGAGTGCTGAAAGTATCCGCAGAGGTAAACTCCATGATCGGTGCCCAATCGGATTCGATAGGCACGGACGCAGGCGGCTCGGATCCCATGGTCGGGGACGAATCCAATGGTTCGGCAAAACGGGTCTCGTGGGAGGTGAAGTCAGTATTCGGCTCTATCGCCGCTGAGTGTGCGGCCTCCGTGGCGGGGTCTATCCACCCGTCCTTAGACGGCGCAATTTGTTCCGGATTGAGGGCCGGAGTAGTTGCAGGCGTGATCTCCCGAACACTGTCCGACGGCAGAGCTAAGTCATGCTCGTCGTGATTGTGCGGCGCACCTGACATGGGCTTGAATCCGTCGAAGATCAAGTCTCCGCGGATGTCGGCAGTATAGTTCAAGTTTCCAAACCTGACCTGATGGCCAGGGGCGTAGCTCTCGACCTGCTCCAGATGGCCAAGCGAGTTGGCCCGCAGTACGAGGCCGCCGAATATGAAGATCTGTCCGGGAAGGAAAACCTCACCCTGGATCGCATCGTTGCCGATGATCGAAGGAGCCATCTAGCCTTACGGTGACGGCATAGTGGAACTCTCAATGAAATCACCAATGTCGGTGTCAAACCCGGCGGATCTCGGGTAGGGGGTCCCAAACTGTGCGTCTAAGGCGGATGGTAACAAGAGGCGGGGGACACGATGTTTACCCAGGTTCGGGCCCTCTCGATGGAGGTAATACCCTACTTCCTGCTTGATTGATCTTGAGGATATGAGTATTACAAGAGTTGATCTACCACGAGATCGTAGAGGCTAAACCCTAGAAGCTAGCCTATGGTATGATTGTTGTTGTCCTATGGACTAAACCCTCCGGTTTATATAGACACCGGAGGGGGCTAGGGTTACACAGAGTCGGTTACAAGGGAGGAGATCTACATATCCGTATTGCCAAGCTTGCCTTCCACGCCAAGGAGAGTCCCATCCGGACACGGGTCGAAGTCTTCAATCTTGTATCTTCATAGTCCAACAGTCCGGCTGTCCGAGGACCCCCTAATCGAGGACTCCCTCAGGGGCTGGACAGTCGATCTGCTCCGCTGTCGCTACCTAGTCCTGTTAAAATGGCATGGAGGCTCAGACCCCTCACACAATTATGCTGGGCAAAGAAACATTTTGTGAGATATAAAAGACTTACCGGATTGGCAGGGCGCTTTGCGCTGAGTCAGCGATCCTCGGTAAGAGGAGGAGGTACCTTGGCGCCCTTGACCAGCACCTTCCAGACGTCTTTGTGCATCGTGTCGAAGAGCTCTCGCAGCGTCTGGTGCTCAGCCGAGTCGAACTCCCACAAATTGAATTCCCGACTTTGACACGGGAGGATCCGGCGGAAGAGCATGACTTGGACCACGTTGACAAGCTTGATTTTCTTGCTTATCATGTTCTTGATACATTTCTGTAGTGCGGTTAGCTCCACCGACGAACCCCAGGACAGGCCCTTCTCTTTCCAGGAGGTGAGCCGCATGGGGATGCCGGATCAAAATTCGGGGGCCGCCACCCAGTTGGTGTCGCGCGGCTCGGTGATGTAGAACCACCCCGATTGCCACCCCTTCACGGTCTCCACATAGGAGCCTTCGAGCCAGCTGACGTTGGGCATTTTGCCCACCATGGCGCCTCCGCACTCCGCCTGCTGACCGACTACCACCTTTGGCTTCACGTTGAAGGTCTTCAGCCATAGGCCGAAGTGTGGCTTGATGCGAAGGAAGGCCTCGCACACGACGATAAACGCCGAGATGTTGAGGATGAAGTTAGGGGCCAGATCATGGAAGTACAGCCCATAGTAAAACATGAGCCCGCGGACAAACGGGTGGAGGGGAAATCCCAGTCTGCGGACGAAGTGGGTAAGAAATACCACCCTCTCATGGAGTTCTGGAGTAGGGACAATCTGCCCTGCTTCTAGGAGCCGGTGCGCGATGTCTGCGGCTAGGTATCCGGCTCCCTGGAGCTTCGTAATGTCCTCCTCCATAACGGCGGAGACCATCCACTTGCCCCCCGCTCCGGACATGCTTGGAATGGCTTTGCGGAGAGGATGAGAAATTGGGCGCTGGAGCTCGAGTGCGTATGAGGGGACAGGGGAAGAGGAAGGTGTGGGTGAAAAAGGTGAATCCTTATCCCTTTATAAGGGCGGAGGAAACTATGCGCCTCCCCACCTGCCTGGTAAACTCGCTTATTCCCCAAGCGCCATAATTGATGACGCGGTTGGGTTACCCACACCCGTATTGATGAGAATCCCGTGATAAGGGGACACGATCTCTGCTTCGACAAAACCTGCCAAGAAAACCGCCTCGCAATATGTGCAGTAGCTGGTTGAGAAAAACGGTTTGAATAATGACCGGGCCATGGTGTGATGTCACGCTACGAAATGTGTCGGCAGATTAGATTTGTGGGATATTATGCTCTCTACGATGGTATGTGGAATTTATTTTGCAGATCCGGACACGATCCTTGTGTTCAAAATCTTCTATGGAGTATTCGGAGGAAGAACCCGCCTTGCAATACCGAAGACAATCTGCGCGCCGGACTCATCGTCATTGAAGCCTAGTTCAGGGGCTACTGAGGGAGTCCTGGATTAGGGGGTCCTCGGACATCCGGACTATATCCTTTGGCTAGACTGTTGGACTATGAAGATACCAGATTGAAGACTTCGTCCCGTGTCCGGGTGGGACTCTCCTTTGCGTGGAAGGCAAGCTTGGCAATTCGGATATGTAGATCTCCTCCCTTGTAACCGACTCTGTGTAACCCTAGCCCCCTCCGGTGTCTATATAAACCGGAGGGTTTAGTCCGTAGGACTACAGCAACAATCATAATCATAGGCTAGCTTCTGGGGTTTAGCCTCTACGATCTCGTGGTAGATCAACTCTTGTAATACTCATATCATCAAGATCAATCAAGCAGGAAGTAGGGTATTACCTCCATCGAGAGGGCCCGAACCTGGGTAAACATTGTGTCCCCCGCCTCCTGTTACCATCCGCCTTAGACGCACAGTTCGGGACCCCCTACCCGAGATCCGCCGGTTTTGACACCGACATTGGTGCTTTCATTGAGAGTTCCACTGTGCTGTCACCATATAGCTTGATGGCTCCTTCGATCATCGGCAACGATGCGATCGTACACAAGGATCGAGGAGTCATACCAGCGGGCGCGATTGGGTTACCCACACTTGTATTGATGAGAATCCCGTGATAAGGGGAACACAATCTCTGCTTCGACAAGACGTGCCAATAAAACCGCCTCGCAACACGTGAAGTGGCAGGCTGGGAAAAACGGTTCGTAATGACCGGACCACAGCAGGACGTCACGCCATGAACAGTTGTCGGCAGATTAGATTTGTGGAAATATTATACTCTCTACGGTGGTATGTGGAATTTGTTTTGCAGAGCCGGACATGATCCTTGTGTTCAAAATCTTCTATGAAGTATTCGGAGGAAGAACCCGCCTTGCAATGCCGAAGACAATCTGCGTGCCGGACTCATCGTCATTGAAGCCTGGTTCAGGGGCTACTGAGGGAGTCCTAGATTAGGGGGGTCCTCGGACTGCCGGACTATATACTTTGGCCGGACTGTTGGACTATGAAGATACAAGATTGAAGACTTCGTCCCGTGTCTGGATGGGACTCTCCTTTACGTGGAAGGCAAGCTTGGCAATTCGGATCTTTCGATCTCCTCCCTTGTAACTGACTCTGTGTAACCCTAGCCCCCTCTAGTGTCTATATAAACCGGAGGATTTAGTCCGTAGGACTACAAGAACAATCATAATCATATGCTACCTTCTAGGGTTTAGCCTCTACGATCTCGTGGTAGATCAACTCTTGTAATACTCATATCATCAAGATCAATCAAGCAGGAAGTAGGGTATTACCTCCATCGAGAGGGCCCGAACCTGGGTAAACATTGTGTCCCCCGCCTCCTGTTACCATCCGCCTTAGACGCACAGTTCAGGACCCCCTACCCGAGATCCGCCGGTTATAAGGTCGGTGCTGGAGGAGTGTGGGCGACAATTGAACTATGGTGGCTACTAAAATTTGGGTAAAGGAATTGATGCGGGGCGGGAGTGTCCAAGATCGCGCACGGTCCAGTAACAATATGTGTGTATGATAATAAGGAAAAGTGGCGCGGATCCGAAAATTTTTGCAACGCTCAAGGCGGGTAGTTTGTTTTTTATATTTCTAGCTAGCTGGTCTATCTCACACGGTTCGTCCTAATTTCCAAATAAACTTACCCGCCTTTAGCTTGCACAGGTGGTGGTTTTACAACGCACTTGCATCGCACACGGTTAAGCGAGTACCTCCACCCTTTGCTCGCGCTTGCGCGGTCGTGGTGATTTCAGCGCACTTGCATCGCACACCGTTGAGCCAGTACCTCCACCTTAATATACTCGCGCTTGCGCGGTCGTGGTGATTTTAGCGCACTTGCATCGCACACGGTTGAGCCAGTACCTGCACCCTTTGCTCGCGCTTGCGCGGTCGTGGTGATTTCAGCGCACTTGCATCGCACACGGTTGAGCCAGTACCTCCACCTTAATTTGCTTGCGCTTGCGCGGTCGTGGTGATTTCAGCTCACTTGCATTGCACACGGTTAAGCCAGTACCTCCACCTTAATTTGCTCGCGCTTGAGCGGTTGTGGTGATTCACATCGCACTTGTATCGCACACGGTTAAGATATTATACCCCGTGTCCGTTGAGGGTCATCAGAGTCTTTGCAGCAAAAAATAACGTTAGAGAGGTTCAAAAGACAACCACACCAGCATGTGGCCCAAATATATATGAGTGAAAAGGGTGGTCTATGATGTTCAAAATGCCAATGCACAACTTTGACCCCACGGGCCCACAGTTGGGCGTGTCGTTGAAGATCAATGAGAGGGGCCGGAAGTCAAGAACCACCTGGAAGTGGCCAAATATATGTACGAATATTGGGGATGTTTAAACCTTTAAATACACAATGCATAACTTTGGTGGCACCTGCCTCGCAAACCCGAAAGCACCCTAACAACCACCTAGCTAGGATATATATAATGACATAATGTCGTACCTAGCTAGGATGCTTGGCCCACCACCTCCCACTTCATGTCAGCAGGGTGGATGCACGTAATGATCGATACTTTGGTCATACATGCATGTCGCCATGACCTACCATAAGACGGACCAATGAATCTTTCGTTTGGTCAAATGACAGTTGTTGTTGTCGATAAACCGCTTGGGCCAATAGATTGAACCATCATAAAAATCGCACGAGAGGGACCACAAAACCAGCACCTCTTGCATGCGGCCCAAAATGATGTACGTTGGGAAGGGGTGATGTGTGTTTTTAATATAGAATAATGTACAATTTAGATGTATAGACAACAACCATCAAGGCAAGGTAGTTGAGGACGAGATACGTACGCAGGGTTTGATGTAGGTCGAACCCAGCAATCCGAGCATCTGGGAGGGAATCCTGACAATGCATGAGCTCGAGCTTTGGTTGACCGACATTTGACGGTGACCGGCCCTAACACGAACTAGGAGGAATCCATTCATGGCCAACACATACCCCTCATTATCGGTCAAAGGGATGATATATATACACTCGGGGAGCCCACAGATATCCGTGTCGTCACAAAAAACCGCACAAGGGAGACGTGGTCGATCAGAAGACCCCGTATACACTGCATGCGGCCCGAAAATATGTATGGGTATGATGGTGTATGATGTGTTCAAATCCCAAATGCAGAACTTCGATGGGCCACGCCAACTACATTACAAACCGAACACCGTACCAGACTCCAAGCCTGGTTCAATACCTATGATGTCAGTTTCCCAACTTCGACGCGGTGGTGGCGGGGGGGGGGGTCATCCCACACATGCGCTCAAACTTTATTTTGTCTAGCATGGGACACATCTATATATATATATATACACACATCTATACACCTATATAGTGTGTGAATAACTTTGAAAGTTGCTCGTTGGATGAAGCCAATCCGACGGTACAGAGATGGCAAATCCGAGCACTACTGGCCGTTGGATATCATCTACATTCCACCAGATTCTGCCAGATGTACAATCTAGAAGACTCCATGGTTGAACTTAAGCATAATGCACAAACCTCAAAACACAAGCACTTCTCCTTTGTTCTCTAGAATCTTCCATATCTTAATTGCCCAAACCTTTTTTTTTTAATGAATTGTCACTTTTTGTTTTTACCGTTACAATGCACAATTCCATGAATCTTAAAATAGTTTTTTTATAAAACTAATTGATTTTGGATGAGATGAACTATAAGAATTAAACGAACATCTACATCATGCATATCTGGGAGAAGAGGCGGGAAACCGATGAGAGGAGTGGCGAGAAACGGTAGCCTGTTTTGAATGAAAACCTAGTAGAGAAGGAATCGTGAGCTACACGATGCATGCTTACCCATGTATTGCATGTGCTGTCGAAAGGGCTCAAGGTTGCCGTTCGATCTGGGAGCATCCAACGGTGCACACGTACGATCCGTGGGGTTTGGGTTCTGGCCAGTCAGAACGCATGACTCAGATCGCGCGCGCATCGGGGGGATATCATACGGAAACCAACATTCGGTGGAAACCGGTGAAAACCACGAGAAAAAGATGTTTTGAAGTTTGAAAAAAAAAACAAAAAATGCGGGATGTTAAGAGGATGATGTTTTATTGCCACACAAAATTTCAAGTTGAAACACATTACGAGATGTGAGCTATGAAAACGACAAAATCAGTGTTGAATAGTGCTGAATAGTAATGTCACTATTCAGGGCGGAATTTGTCTTTTTCATAGCTCACATCTCGTAATGTTTTCAACTTGAAATTTTGTGTCGCAATAAAACATCACCTTCTTAACATCCCACATTTTTTCAGATTTTTATGAAACTTTGAAATATGGTTTCCACGAAGTTATCATTGAATATCGCCTTTCGTGAGTGAACCATGTGCTATTTGAAAACATTTCGTGAGAACAATCTCGGTTTTTAAATCCCCGTAAATCCAAAACTAAGCTGAAAATCGTGAAACCTGCCATGGTGTCACGACATCGCACTTATATGTCGAGGAATTTTTTTCGTCCATTGTGGCGCAAGTTTTATTACAAGCCTCTTACAAATCGGAGCTTCTCTCAAAGAAGCCTCGTGGTTCCGATAGGGAAACGTGTCCCCCATGTGGGCGAAACGTAATCACTGCCTCTTTTCGTCTTGTATTTTCTTCTACAGGCAACATGGAACGACAGGATATCCGTGCTGAAATTTAAACTTATTCAGGGTTCGCTTGGCCTTTTTATACACTAATTGAGTTTCCTAGGCATTTAATGTCCATAATTCAAATCTGAACTACAAATACATGCTCCAGTTCACCAAAATGGCTAGAACAATTATACATGTGTCCTTGGATGCATGTTTAGGTCCCATGCCAGGAATGGGAACGAATTACAACCGTACCGGTGTCATGGCTCGTCCTCAAACATTTCGAATCTCAGTTTTTAAGTCCCCATAAATCCTAAACTCACCAGAAAGTCATCAAAGGTGGCATGGTGTCACGTCATGGCACATATATGTCGTGGTAAAAACATTCTCCAATTTGGGCCAAGCTTTATTACATGGAAATTCGACACGCGACACAGAACAACTGGAGATTCGCGCGACACAGAACAACTGGAGATTTGCGCTGAACTTTGAAATTATTCAGGGTTCGTTTGACCTTTTTTATTCATTAATTGAGTTTTCTAGGCATTTAATGTCCATCATTCAAATCCGAACAACAAATACATGCTCTAGTGCACCAAAATGGCTAGAAAAATGTACATGTTTCCTTGGGGTGCATGTTTAGGTCTCATGAAACGAATGGGAACGAATTCAACCATCTCGCCGTCCTGGCTTGGCCACAAACATTGTGAATCTCGGTTTTTAAATGTCTGTAAATCCAAAACTCACTAGGAAATCATGAAACTTGGCATGGTGTCACTACATGGTACATATAATTGTCCAATTTGGGTGAAGCTATATTACAAGCCTTTTACAAACCAGAGCGTGTCGCAACCCTCGTGGTTCCGGTAGGGAAACATGCCCCTCTTGTGGTCCGAACGATAATCGCTGCCTCTTCTCGCCTTGAACTTTGTTTTCTACACACAACATAGAATAACAGGAGTGTCGGGCTGAAATTTGAAACTGTTCAGGGTTCGTTTGGCCATTGTATATATATTACTAATTACTAAGTTTTCTATGCATTTAATGTAGTCCATAATTCAAATTTGAACTACAACCACATGCTCCAGTGAAGCAAAATGGGTGGGAAATCGTACATGTGTCATTGGGTGCATGTTTAGGTCTCATTTAAGGAATGAGAATGAATTACAAACTTGTCGTCATCCTGAAACAATGAGAATCTTGGTTTTTAAATCCCAGTAAATCAAAAAGTCACCCAAAAAACATGAAACTTAGCACGCTTTCATGACATGGCACATATATGCCATGGTAAAAAAATCGTCCAGTTTGAGAAGAGGCGCACACATTAGTAGCCAACGAAGTCCTCTTTGAAACAAAAAGTTGACACGTTAATATCGCAAACGGTTGTATTATATTTACCGTGTCGAAATTTAACCATACTCGATGGCGTGCGTGCAGCTGTTTGATTAGACGGGACGAGCGCGAGAAGCCCGCCATGCGCAAGCTCGACGGGAGACGTGCGAGCAGTCCGCCGTGCAGGCTTGACGGGATGCGTGCATCCTGTCCACCTCGCAGGCTCGACGGGACACGTGCGAGCAGCAAGGCCGCCCATGCTCACTAGGAAGCGAGCTCTTTGACCTCCATGCACGAGCCGCCGCACGCCTCGCTCACAACTTCTCCATTAATGGGTTAATTAAAGCACTTGGACAGAGGGTGTTTGCTTGTGATTCCATGGCAGCATTTGCTTTGTTCGTGTTTTGAACTCATATTCCGCCCTAATTTAAATTGCCACATAGGGCAACGGATAATACGACCACAAATAAAATGGCAACGGATAATAGGATGACAAATTTACAATGGCGCAGATAATAATTGTCTTACATATTCCGGATAATTTAAAATGCCACATGCGGCAAAGCCCGGAAGACACGGGGGCAAGAGAAGAAGGAAATTGCAGACAACGATCTGGGTCGCTACTGTCTCTACTCGTCGATGGATCGCCGGGCGGCGAAATCCTCCAGCTCCTTCTTCAATTCCTCACCACTTTGCTTGAAAGCAGCCACGGATTCCTCCACCTCGTGCTCGCGCTCGATCCAGAGCTTCCTCAAGCCACCCATCAGTTCCTCGACGACCGCTTTCAGCGTCATCTCCGAGGCACTGCTCTGCTCATGCAGCATCTTCCAGCCGGCAGCCTCCTCCTCCTTCTCGGCGACCAACTTGAGGAGCTTCGCATTGTCACCCATGAGATGCTCGACGAGGCCGGTCGCCTTGTCAACCGAGGCATCACTGATCTTGAGCAGCTTCATCAAGCCGTCGACCAGCTCCTGCTGCGTAGTGACGCCAGCGAGAATGTCGTCGTTGCCGGCGAAGGACTTCAGGAACGCCGGCTCGTCGCGATGGCCGACGTCGCGAATGCACTTGTGAGAGCCCTCGTGTTCCTGTGAGAGCTCGTTCGAGGGCTCCGCGGCACGCCGGATATCTCTGCTGCGGCTGCGGCTTTGCGCGGGACCTCTCTAGTGCTTCCACGGCCTTGGTCTTTGCTGCCTGGTTATATGTCCACCCTAAACTCCACCTACCGGTCATGATGGAACGACTTGACAGAAAAAACCAGTTTTGTGGGTGATGAGGAGAGGAACTGTGAAGTAATTTTCAAGTAGGTGGTTTTTATAGCCCGATGCTAAGTGTGAACACATATTAGTTTGATAGTTGTGAACAGATTTGCAATTACTTATTGCGTTGTAATCAGCAATGTGACGATAAACAAGGTCAAAATTTATTAATGGCAGAAGGTTGACCACGTGTTTGCTCGCCGTTGAGGCGGCCGCGGCGCGCTCCGCTCTGGCGACCCTGCGCGCTCTGCTTGCCGTTGAGGCAAAGTTACAATGGCAACTGTTAATAATTCTTAATAATTGTCTTACATATCAAGGATAATTTAAAATGCCAAATGCAGCAAGGCCCAGAACACTCACAACCTACATATGCATACAATTATAATAAAATATAAGCTAAAAGGCTGAGCTGGCGGCCTTCCGACGATGGTCTTCTTGGACTCCATGATCAGCATAGCACCCATGCGGCCGTTCACTCCAAGTGTCCCGACCCGCCTCCGCCTACGGAGCTGCTGGCGCTAGGAGGCTCTTGGGGCTGTTGGGCCTCTTCCAGAAGAGCTTGACAGCGTGCAATCACGCGCATGACAACTTCGCGGAACCGCTCCATTTCCATGTCTCTGGCCTGGTAGCAAATTTCGTCGATCACCTGCATCCTCAAGATATCACGTTGGTGATGTTCTACTTCGTCGGGACCGTCAACTCCGCCAAGGATGCGCTCAAGCCTGGCCACCACATCATCGGGATCGAGGTTGACACGGCCGCCGCGGGCAATGATGAAGCCGTAGGCTGCCTTTGTCTTGACTGAATCGCAGAGGTCCTCTGCCCATTCCTTGTGGGGCATCAGGCTCTCGGTGAGCACTGGTGACGGCGGCTCTTCGGGTGGGTCGTCGATCATGCCGCCGAGCAGCTCTGGATCTTTTGCATGGTGGATGGCAAACTGCTCATCACACCTCCTCTGCAATATGTCGATTGTGCTCCCAATGACTGTGACGCCGATATAGCTGTCGATGGGCCATGGTGCCTGCACCGGCCGATGAAGCTCTTGCTCCCCGACCTGCTCCGGCTCGTTCTCCTCGCCGAAGATGTAACGCGGGTAGGCGTCGATGTCGAAGCTTTGGTCATTGCCTGGCATGCTTGGAATAACTAATGGTAGATGGGTGAGGACTAGATCTTCGCAGAGTGTCGCGCCGGTGCGTTGCCGCCTGGGTTATACGCAGCAAGCCATTAGCTGGTGGCGGGAAACCGGTGAGGGAGTAGGCATGGATTTACCATGTGGAGCGCGGGAAGACTAAGTGGAGCACACACACAACCCGAATACCGTATTCGGTGCCACGTGTTATTTATCACACAAGTGTTAATATAAGGAAACGTATGTGTAACTTACTAATCATCGCACATGAGTACTCGTAGACGCATCGTGTGCGATACTCCTAGCCACCGCAAGCAACTAGTTTGCATTTTTCAAAGTTTTTTGTACAAACGGAATCGCACACGAACTAACTGTATTAACCGTCTATGTTGTAATTTCTCATCGCAAACAGTTCATCCGAGTCGGCTGTTTGCCACGTATCACACACATCTTGTTAAGTTGAACCGTTTCTGTTGCGTTCGCTAATCGACAATAGTTCGCCCGAGTGAACTGTATGCCCTATATCACACACACCTTGATCTGGCTAACCGTTTATGTTGCACTCCCTAATAGCAAATGGTTCATCGGAGCGAACTGTATGCCATACATCGCACACACATTGATATGGCTACCCGTTTCTGTTGTTCTGCCTCATCGCAAACAGTTCGAACGGGTTAACCATGTGGCCTGAATCGCACACGCAACTAAAATCTGAACCGTGTTTGATGGCTCCGCCATCGCAAACGTTTTGCACCTTTTTGATGGTTTTTTTACATCCCCGTTTGTGATTAATGCATCGCACACGGTTTCGTTAAAGGGTCTCTGATCATAGTGTTGCGTTAGCAGCATCCTGTAGTAGTGTCTCTTGAGGTCTTGGAACGCTGCTTCGGCCACCGGAGTCCACTCGAATGGGCCCTTCTTCTTCATCAGCTTGAAGAACGGGAGGGCACGCTCCCCCAGCTTGGAGATGAAGCGCCCCAGCGAGGTCATGCAGCCCGCCAGCTTTTGCATTTCCTTGAGAGTCTGCAATGGGCTCATCTCTTCTATCGCTTTGACCTTCTCTGGGTTCGCCTCGATTCCCCTGTGCGACACAAGGAAGCCCAGCAACTTACCTGAGGGGACGCCGAACACGCATTTCTCCGGATTGAGCCGCAGGTCCACCTTACGTAGGCTGGCGAAGGTCTCCTCCAGATCCTGGATGAGGGTCCTTGCCTCCCGAGATTTTACTACAATGTCGTCGACGTAGGCCTTTGCGTTCCTCCCGAGCTGCCGGCCTAGTGCATCAGCCGCTGGAAGGTCGCCCCCGCGTTTCGCAGCCCGAACGGCATGCAGGTGTAGCAGTACACCCCACACGGGGTTAAGAAAGCCGTCTTCTCTACGTCCTGCACCGCCATCTTGATCTGGTGGTAACCTGAGAAAGCATCTAGGAAACACAGCAAGTCGCACTCGGTGGTGGAGTCAACGATCTGATCAATGCGCGGAAGCGGAAACGGGTCTTGAGGGTAGGCCTTGTTGGGGTTGGTGAAGTCGACGCACATGTGTTCCATCCCGCCTTTCTTGGGCACGACGACCGGGTTCGCCAGCCACTCCGGGTATCGAACCTCGCGGATGACACCTGCTTCTTGCAGCTTGCGGGTCTCCTGGACGATGAAGGACTGCTTCTCTGTGGACTATCGTCGCGCCTTCTGCTTCACCGGGCGCACATTTGGGCATACCCTTAGGTGATGCTCGATTATCCCCCTCGGGACCCCACCCAGCCGCTTGGCCTCCCAGGCGAATACCTCCTTATTCACGTGCAGGAAATTCACCAATGCCTCTTCTTCGTCCGGGGCCAGGTCGGCACCTATGGTGAAGGTGGCTCCTGAGGCCCCGTCCTCGTCGACCGGCACCTACTTCGTCTTGGCCCGATCTTGATGGAACAATTGCTTCTTCTTCGCCGGCGCAGCCCCCTGGGCCCCAGGTGTTGCTTCGCCTACGGGGTGCGCTGCCGCGGCGGCCCTGAAGGCGAGCTTGAGGGCCGTCAGGGCCTCCTTGGTGTCTCCAGCCACGGTGAGGACGCCGCTGCTCTCTGGCATCTTCATGAGGTTGTAGGTGGGATGAGTTGCCGCCATAAATTTGGTCAGGGCTGGGTACCCAAGGATGGCATTGTACGGAAGGCCGATGTGAGCGATGTCGAAGTCGATAAGCTCGGTGCGGTAGTTGTCACGGGTGCCGAAGGTGACAGGGAGGCAGATCTGTCCTAGGGGGCTGGTGGAACCATTACCAACCCTGGAGAAGGGCTTGGTGGGACGGAGCGGGACGTGCGACACGTGGAGCAAGCCGAAAGCTTCCATAGAAAGCACGTTGAGGCCAGCTCCGCCGTTGATGAGGGTCTTGGTAACCGCTACGTTGCAGATGGTGGGTGTGCAGAGCATTGGGAGCGTGCCCGAGCCTGTGGTGGTCGCCGGATGGTCCCCTAAGTCGAAGGTGAGGTCGGCCTTGGGCGCCTCCCATCCCGGAGGAGCTCCCTGTTGCACAGGGGTGGCGCCCATTTGGCGGAAGAACTGCTTGACGTGGCGACCCGAGGGTGGCGCCTGTGAGCCGCCGAGGAGGGCCGCAACGGCGAGGGGCGCTGGTGCTGCGAAGCGCGCGATGAAGAGATCGCGCGGCTCTTCCCAGGAGGCCATAGAGGATCCCGGCAGGTTGAGCAGCCAGGCGCGCGGTACACCGGCGAGGGCCATGGGAAACCAGTTGGCCATGACCTTGTCGTCACCTCTGGCTTCCTGAATGGCCTCCTCGTACGCCAGGAGGAAGGCTGTTGGTTCCCCCGCGCCATCGTAGCGAGGCGGCATCTCCGGCTTGAACTTGTGTGGCCACTACACCTGTTGTAAGGCGGGGGTGAAGGCCCGGAGGCCCATGGCGCCTTCGTGCACGCTCTTCAATCCAGCAGGAGGGGCGGCGCCCGCCATGAGAGCTGAAAGGAGAGGCGAAGCGGACGAAGAAGCGGAGCGGACGGAGAGGCGGAGCAGACGGGGGGTGAAGCTGTTGGGGAACGTAGTAATTTCAAAAAAATTCCTACGCACAGGCAAGATCATGGTGATGCATAGCAACGAGAGGGGAGAGTGGTGTCCACTTACCCTTGTAGACCGAAAGCGGAAGCGTTAGCACAACGCGGTTGATGTAGTCGTACGTCTTCATGATCCAACCGATCAAGTACCGAACGCACGGCACCTCTGAGTTCAGCACACATTCAGCCCGATGACGTCCCTCGAACTCCGATCCAGCCGAGTGTTGAGGGAGAGTTTCGTCAGCACAACGGCGTGGTGACATTGATGATGTTCTACCGACGCAGGGCTTCGCCTAAGCACCGCTACAGTATTATCGAGGTGGACTATGGTGGAGGGGGGCACCGCACAGGGCTAAAAGATCAAACGATCAATTGTTGTATCTATGGGATGCCCCCTGCCCCCGTATATAAAGGAGCAAGGGGAGGAGGCGGCCGGCCAGGGAGAGGCGCGCCAAGGGGGAGTCCTACTCCCACTAGGAGTAGGACTCCTCCTATTCCTAGTAGGAGTAGGAGAGAGGGGAGGAAAGGGAGAGGAGGAGAAGGAAAGAGGGGGCCGGCCCCCCTTGCCCTAAACCAATTCGGTTTGGGCCTTGGGGGGGCGTGCCTCACACTCCCCTTGCTTCCCTCTATTTCCACTAAGGCCCATGTAGGCCCATTAAGCCCCCGGGGGGGTTCTGGTAACCCCCGGTACTCCGGTAAAATCCCGATTTCACCCGGAACACTTCCGATATCCAAATATAGGCTTCCAATATATCAATCTTTATGTCTCGGCCATTTCGAGACTCCTCGTCATGTCCGTGATCACATCCGGGACTCCGAACAACCTTCGGTACATCAAAACATATAAACTCATAATATAACTGTCATCCAAACGTTAAGCGTGCGGACCCTACGGGTTCGAGAATTATGTAGACATGACCGAGAAACGTCTCCGGTCAATAGCCAATAGCGGAACCTGGATGCTCATATTGGCTCCCACATATTCTACGAAGATCTTTATCGGTCAGACCGCATAACAACATACGTTGTTCCCTTTGTCATCGGTATGTTACTTGCCCGAGATTCGATCGTCGGTATCTCAATACCTAGTTCAATCTCGTTACCGGCAAGTCCCTTTACTCGTTCTGTAATACATCATCCTGCAACAAACTCATTAGTTGCAATGCTTGCAAGGCTTAAGTGATGTGCATTACCGAGAGGGCCCAGAGATACCTCTCCGACAATCGGAGTGACAAATCCTAATCTTGAAATACGCCAACCCAACAAGTACCTTCGGAGACACCTGTAGAGCACCTTTATAATCACCCAGTACGTTGTGACGTTTGGTAGCACACAAAGTGTTTCTCCGGTAAACGGGAGTTGCATAATCTCATAGTCATAGGAACATGTATAAGTCATGAAGAAAGCAATAGCAACATACTAAACGATCGAGTGATAAGCTAACGGAATGGGTCAAGTCAATCACATCATTCTCCTAATGATGTGATCCCGTTAATCAAATGACAACTCATGTCTATGGCTAGGAAACATAACCATCTTTGATCAACGAGCTAGTCAAGTAGAGGCATACTAGTGACACTCTGATTGTCTATGTATTCACACATGTATTATGTTTCCGGTTAATACAATTCTAGCATGAATAATAAACATTTATCATGATATAAGGAAATAAATAATAACTTTATTATTGCCTCTAGGGCATATTTCCTTCAGTCTCCCACTTGCACTAGAGTCAATAATCTAGATTACACAGTAATGATTCTAACACCCATGGAGCCTTGGTGCTGATCATGTTTTGCTCGTGGAAGAGGCTTAGTCAACGGGTCTGCAACATTCAGATCCGTATGTATCTTGCAAATTTCTATGTCTCCCACCTGGACTAAATCCCGGATGGAATTGAAGCGTCTCTTGATGTGCTTGGTTCTCTTGTGAAATCTGGATTCCTTCGCCAAGGCAATTGCACCAGTATTGTCACAAAAGATTTTCATTGGACCCGATGCACTAGGTATGACACCTAGATCGGATATGAACTCCTTCATCCAGACTCCTTCATTTGCTGCTTCCGAAGCAGCTATGTATTCCGCTTCACACGTAGATCCCGCCACGACGCTTTGTTTAGAACTGCACCAACTGACAGCTCCACCGTTCAATGTAAACACGTATCCGGTTTGCGATTTAGAATCGTCCGGATCAGTGTCAAAGCTTGCATCAACGTAACCATTTACGATGAGCTCTTTGTCACCTCCATAAACGAGAAACATATCCTTAGTCCTTTTCAGGTATTTCAGGATGTTCTTGACCGCTGTCCAGTGATCCACTCCTGGATTACTTTGGTACCTCCCTGCTAGACTTATAGCAAGGCACACATCAGGTCTGGTACACAGCATTGCATACATGATAGAGCCTATGGCTGAAGCATAGGGAACATCTTTCATCTTCTCTCTATCTTCTGCAGTGGTCGGGCATTGAGTCTTACTCAACTTCACACCTTGTAACACAGGCAAGAACCCTTTCTTTGCTTGATCCATTTTGAACTTCTTCAAAACTTTGTCAAGGTATGTGCTTTGTGAAAGTCCAATTAAGCGTCTTGATCTATCTCTATAGATCTTGATGCCCAATATATACGCAGCTTCACCGAGGTCTTTCATTGAAAAACTCTTATTCAAGTATCCCTTTATGCTATCCAGAAATTCTATATCATTTCCAATCAGCAATATGTCATCCACATATAATATCAGAAATGCTACAGAGCTCCCACTCACTTTCTTGTAAATACAGGCTTCTCCAAAAGTCTGTATAAAACCAAATGCTTTGATCACACTATCAAAGCATTTATTCCAACTCCGAGAGGCTTGCACCAGTCCATAAATGGATCGCTGGAGCTTGCACACTTTGTTAGCTCCCTTTGGATCGACAAAACCTTCCGGTTGCATCATATACAACTCTTCTTCCAGAAATCCATTCAGGAATGCAGTTTTGACATCCATTTGCCAAATTTCATAATCATAAAATGCGGCAATTGCTAACATGATTCGGACAGACTTAAGCATCGCTACGGGTGAGAAGGTCTCATCGTAGTCAATCCCTTGAACTTGTCGAAAACCTTTTGCAACAAGTCGAGCTTTGTAGACAGTAACACTACCATCAGCGTCAGTCTTCTTCTTGAAGATCCATTTATTCTCAATTGCTTGCCGATCATCGGGCAAGTCAACCAAAGTCCACACTTTGTTCTCATACATGGATCCCATCTCAGATTTCATGGCTTCAAGCCATTTTGCGGAATCTGGGCTCACCATCGCTTCTTCATAGTTCGTAGGTTCGTCATGGTCTAGTAACATAACCTCCAGAACAGGATTACCGTACCACTCTGGTGCGGATCTTACTCTAGTTGACCTACGAGGTTCAGTAATAACTTGATCTGAAGTTCCATGATCACCATCATTAACTTCCTCACTAATTGGTATAGGCGTCGCAGAAACTGGTCTCTGCGATGAACTACTTTCCAATAAGGGAGCAGGTACAATTACCACATCAAGTTCTACTTTCCTCCCAGTCACTTCTTTCGAGAGAAACTCCTTCTCCAGAAAAATTCCGAATTTAGCAACAAAAGTCTTGCCTTCGGATCTGTGATAGAAGGTGTACCCAACAGTCTCCTTTGGGTATCCTATGAAGACACGTTTCTCCGATTTGGGTTCGAGCTTATCAGGTTGAAGCTTTTTCACATAAGCATCGCAGCCCCAAACTTTAAGAAACGACAACTTTGGTTTCTTGCCAAACCACAGTTCATAAGGCGTCGTCTCAACGGATTTTGATGGTGCCCTATTTAACGTGAATGCGGCCGTCTCTAAAGCATAACCCCAAAACGATAGCGGTAAATCAGTAAGAGACATCATAGATCGCACCATATCTAGTAAAGTACGATTACGACGTTCGGACACACCATTACGCTGTGGTGTTCCGGGTGGCGTGAGTTGCGAAACTATTCCGCATTGTTTCAAATGAAGACCAAACTCATAACTCAAATATTCTCCTCCACGATCAGATCGTAGAAACTTTATTTTCTTGTTACGATGATTTTCAACTTCACTCTGAAATTCTTTGAACTTTTCAAATGTTTCAGACTTATGTTTCATTAAGTAGATATACCCATATCTGCTTAAATCATCTGTGAAGGTGAGAAAATAACGATATCCGCCACGAGCCTCAACATTCATCGGACCACATACATCTGTATGTATGATTTCCAACAAATCTGTTGCTCTCTCCATAGTTCCGGAGAACGGCGTTTTAGTCATCTTGCCCATGAGGCACGGTTCGCAAGTACCAAGTGATTCATAATCAAGTGGTTCCAAAAGTCCATCAGTATGGAGTTTCTTCATGCGCTTTACACCGATATGACCTAAACGGCAGTGCCACAAATAAGTTGCACTATCATTATCAACTCTGCATCTTTTGGCTTCAATACTATGAATATGTGTATCACCACTATCGAGATTCAACAAAAATAGACCACTCTTCAAGGGTGCATGACCATAAAAGATATTACTCATATAAATAGAACAACCATTATTCTCTGATTTAAATGAATAACCGTCTCGCATCAAACAAGATCCAGATATAATGTTCATGCTTAACGCTGGCACCAAATAACAATTATTTAGGTCTAAAACTAATCCCGAAGGTAGATGTAGAGGTAGCGTGCCGACCGCGATCACATCGACTTTGGAACCATTTCCCACGCGCATCGTCACCTCGTCCTTAGCCAATCTTCGCTTAATCCGTAGCCCCTGCTTCGAGTTGCAAATATTAGCAACAGAACCAGTATCAAATACCCAGGTGCTACTGCGAGCATTAGTAAGGTACACATCAATAACATGTATATCACATATACCTCTGTTCACCTTGCCATCCTTCTTATCCGCCAAATACTTGGGGCAGTTCCGCTTCCAGTGACCAGTCTGCTTGCAGTAGAAGCACTCAGTCTCAGGCTTAGGTCCAGACTTGGGTTTCTTCTCTTGAACAGCAATTTGCTTGCTGTTCTTCTTGAAGTTCCCCTTCTTCTTCCCTTTGCCCTTTTTCTTGAAACTGGTGGTCTTATTGACCATCAACACTTGATGCTCCTTTTTGATTTCTACCTCCTCAGCCTTTAGCATTGCGAAGAGCTCGGGAATCGTCTTATCCATCCCTTGCATGTTATAGTTCATCACAAAGCTCTTGTAGCTTGGTGGCAGTGATTAAAGAATTCTGTCAATGATGCTATCATCCAGAAGATTAACTCCCAGTTGAATCAAGTGATTGCAGTACCCAGACATCTTGAGTATATGCTCACTGACAGAACTATTCTCCTCCATCTTGCAGCTGTAGAACTTATTGGAGACTTCATATCTCTCAATCCAGGCATTTGCTTGAAATATTAACTTCAACTCCTCGAACATCTCATATGCTCCATGACATTCAAAACGTCGTTGAAGTCTCGGTTCTAAGCCGTAAAGCATGGCACACTGAACTATCGAGTAGTCATCAACACGTGGCTGCCAGGCATTCACAATGTCTGCAGTTGCTGGCGCAGGTGGTACACCTAGCGGTGCTTCCAGGACGTAATTCTTCTGTGCAGCAATGAGGATAATCCTCAAGTTACGGACCCAGTCCGTGTAATTGCTACCATCATCTTTCAACTTTGCTTTCTCAAGGAACGCATTAAAATTCAACGGAACAACAGCACGGGCCATCTATCTACAATCAACATAGACAAGCAAGATACTATCAGGTACTAAGTTCATGATAAATTTAAGTTCAATTAATCATATTACTTAAGAACTCCCACTTAGATAGACATCCCTCTAATCCTCTAAGTGATCACGTGATCCATATCAACTAAACCATGTCCGATCATCACGTGAGATCGAGTAGTTTCAACAGTGAACATCACTATGTTGATCATATCCACTATATGATTCACGCTCGACCTTTCGGTCTCCGTGTTCCGAGGCCATATCTGTTATATGCTAGGCTTGTCAAGCTTAACCTGAGTATTCCGCGTGTGCAACTGTTTTGCACCCGTTGTATTTGAACGTAGAGCCTATCACACCCGATCATCACGTGGTGTCTCAGCACGAAGAACTTTCACAACGGTGCATACTCAGGGAGAACACTTATACTTTGATAATTTAGTGAGGGATCATCTTATAATGCTACCGTCAATCAAAGCAAGATAAGATGCATAAAAGATAAACATCACATGCAATCAATATAAGTGATATGATATGGCCATCATCATCTTGTGCTTGTGATCTCCATCTCCGAAGCACCGTCATGATCACCATCGTCACCGGCGCGACACCTTGATCTCCATCGTAGCATCGTTGTCGTCTCGCCAATCTTATGCTTCTACGACTATCGCTACCGCTTAGTGATAAAGTAAAGCATTACAGGGCGATTGCATTGCATACAATAAAGCGACAACCATATGGCTCCTGCCAGTTGCCGATAACTCGGTTACAAAACATGATCATCTCATACAATAAAATTTAGCATCATGTCTTGACCATATCACATCACAACATGCCCTGCAAAAACAAGTTAGACGTCCTCTACTTTGTTGTTGCAAGTTTTACGTGGCTGCTACGGGCTTAGCAAGAACCGTTCTCACCTACGCATCAAAACCACAACGATAGTTTGTCAAGTTGGTGCTGTTTTAACCTTCGCAAGGACCGGGCGTAGCCACACTCGGTTCAACTAAAGTTGGAGAAACTGACACCCGCCAGCCACCTCTGTGCAAAGCACGTCGGAAGAACCAGTCTCGCGTAAGCGTACGCGTAATGTCGGTCCGGGCCGCTTCATCCAACAATACCGCCGAACCAAAGTATGACATGCTGGTAAGCAGTATGACTTATATCGCCCACAACTCACTTGTGTTCTACTCGTGCATATAACATCAACGCATAAAACCAGGCTCAGATGCCACTGTTGGGGAACGTAGTAATTTCAAAAAAATTCCTACGCACACGCAAGATCATGGTGATGCATAGCAACGAGAGGGGAGAGTGTTGTCCACGTACCCTCGTAGACCGAAAGCGGAAGCGTTAGCACAACGCGGTTGATGTAGTCGTACGTCTTCATGATCCGACCGATCAAGTACCGAACGCACGGCACCTCTGAGTTCAGCACACGTTCAGCCTGATGACGTCCCTCGAACTCCGATCCAGCCGAGTGTTGAGGGAGAGTTTCGTCAGCACGACGGCGTGGTGACGATGATGATGTTCTACCGACGCAGGGCTTCGCCTAAGCACCGCTACAGTATTATCGAGGTGGACTATGGTGGAGGGGGGCACCGCACACGGCTAAAAGATCAAACGATCAATTGTTGTGTCTATGGGGTGCCCCCCTGCCCCCGTATATAAAGGAGCAAGGGGAGGAGGTGGCCGGCCAGGGAGAGGCGCGCCAAGGGGGAGTCCTACTCCCACTAGGAGTAGGACTCCTCCTATTCCTAGTAGGAGTAGGAGAGGGGGAAGGAAAGGGAGAGGAGGAGAAGGAAAGAGGGGGGCCGGCCCCCCTTGCCCTAAACCAATTCGGTTTGGGCCTTGGGGGGCGCGCCCCACACTCCCCTTGCTGCCCTCTATTTCCACTAAGGCCCATGTAGGCCCATTAAGCCCCCGGGGGGGTTCCGGTAACCCCCGGTACTCCGGTAAAATCCCGATTTCACCCGGAACACTTCCGATATCCAAATATAGGCTTCCAATATATCAATCTTTATGTCTCGACCATTTCGAGACTCCTCGTCATGTCCGTGATCACATCCGGGACTCCGAACAACCTTCGGTACATCAAAACATATAAACTCATAATATAACTGTCATCCAAACGTTAAGCGTGCGGACCCTACGGGTTCGAGAATTATGTAGACATGACCGAGACACGTCTCCGGTCAATAACCAATAGCGGGACCTGGATGCTCATATTGGCTCCCACATATTCTACGAAGATCTTTATCGGTCAGACCGCATAACAACATACGTTGTTCCCTTTGTCATCGGTATGTTACTTGCCCGAGATTCGATCGTCGGTATCTCAATACCTAGTTCAATCTCGTTACCGGCAAGTCTCTTTACTCGTTCCGTAATACATCATCCCGCAACAAACTCATTAGTTGCAATGCTTGCAAGGCTTAAGTGATGTGCATTACCGAGAGGGCCCAGAGATACCTCTCCGACAATCGGAGTGACAAATCCTAATCTCGAAATACGCCAACCCAACAAGTACCTTCGGAGACACCTGTAGAGCACCTTTATAATCACCCAGTTACGTTGTGACGTTTGGTAGCACACAAAGTGTTCCTCCGGTAAACGGGAGTTGCATAATCTCATAGTCATAGGAACATGTATAAGTCATGAAGAAAGCAATAGCAACATACTAAACGATCGAGTGCTAAGCTAACGGAATGGGTCAAGTCAATCACATCATTCTCCTAATGGTGTGATCCCGTTAATCAAATGACAACTCATGTCTATGGCTAGGAAACATAACCATCTTTGATCAACGAGCTAGTCAAGTAGAGACATACTAGTGACACTCTGTTTGTCTATGTATTCACACATGTATTATGTTTCCGGTTAATACAATTCTAGCATGAATAATAAACATTTATCATGATATAAGGAAATAAATAATAACTTTATTATTGCCTCTAGGGCATATTTCCTTCAGAAGCTTCGACGCACCCCTACCTGGCGCGCCAAATGTCGAATTACGGGTTCCGCAGACCCTTGAGAGGTTCGAACTCTGGGGTGCGCATGAATAACACTCTCTCCCCAGCTCGCTCGCTCAACGATCCCACGGCCTAGCTCGACGAACCCAAAGAACGAGAGACACAGAGATTTATCCTGGTTCGGGCCACCTTGCGGTGTAATACCCTACTCCAGCTTTGTGGTGGATTGCCTCGAGGGGCTGAGGATGAACTAGTACAGTGGACGAACAACCTCGGGAGGTGAGGTGTTCTTGAGCTCGATGAGCTGGTGAAGGTGGAATGGCTCCGATCCGAGTTGCCCCACTATGGTGGCGGCTAGGTCCTATTTATAGTAGCCTTGGTCCTCTTCCCAAATGTAGGCGGGAAGGGATCCCACAATGGCCAAGTTTGAAGGGAGACAACTAGTACAAGCTATCCTGACAAAAGTAGTCTTCGCCTGCAAAAGGCTCTAGTGGTGACGCTGCCGTGGGCTCCGCGATGACCCCCGTCCCGCCGTCCTGGCGGTCTTGGTCTTGTTGCACCGATATGGAAACCTTTGCTTGATTCCTCGGTACTCCGCGCCTGCGCTTGCCTCCTTAGCACCAAAGAGGGAACTGGTACACTGCGCCCGCTGGCGCCCGCCTGGCCTTGGTCGCCATGGCTCACATCATGTGAACCTCACGAGGTGCACCTTGCATAGATATCTCCGCTCCTCGGGAGCCAGCCTAGTGAGGCCGCCCCAGGGAGGTCTTGGCGTCGTCCGCCTCGCGAGGGTCTTGAGTTGTTGCTGCTGAAGCTGGGCCATACCAGGCCATTGATGGAGCCACGCCACAGGCCGCAGGCAGGCAAGTCTGGGTACCCCGTTCCCAGGATGCCGACAAGGCTCACTAGGGACACGATGTTTTTTCTATGTATTCACACATGTATTTGGGTTTCCGATCAATACAATTCTAGCATGAATAATAAACATTTATCATGAATAAGGAAATATAAAATAACAACTTTATTATTGCCTCTAGGGCATATTTCCTTCAAGGAGGACTTGGGCACTCTGTGTGTTCTTGCCATTGCATTAGTTGCATCGGTTTGGGTTCTCCACGGTGATTCGTGGAAGTGAAAGTTGAGAAGCTTATTACTCTTGGGTGCTTGGTACCCTAGAGCTTGTTCCTCTTGAGTGCTTGGGCACCCTAGACGGTTGATGTTGTCATAAAGCTCAATCAATGTGGTGTAAGCTTCGGGAGCCTCCAATTAAGTTGTGGAGATTGCCCCGAGCAATTTGCATGGGTTTGGTGACCGCCCTCAAGGGTCTCCAATTGTACGAGTTCAGTGACTGCCCTCAAGGGTCCCTTAGCGGAGTCATGTCACCTTGCATTGTGAGAGGGTGTGAGAAGAATACGGTGTGCCATTGTGGCGTTTGAGGAGCATTGTGCCTCCACGCCGCTCCAACGGAGATTAGCATCCGCAAGGGTGTGAACTTTGGTATACATCATCATCTCTGCGTGCCTCGGTTATCTCTTACCCGAGCCCTTTACTTATGCACTTACTTCGTGATATCCATCATGCTTCAAGTTATATATGTTGCTATCACATAGTTATTTATCTTGTTTAGAATAAGTTGTTGGTGCACTTAGTTGAGCCTAGCTTATTTAGGTTTTGTGCTTGACAAACAAAACGTTAGTTTTATTCTGCATTTGTTAAAGCCAAAACCCTAATTATTTTAAAGTGCCTATTCAACACCCCCCCCCCTCTAGGCGACATCCAGGTCCTTTCAAAAATACATAGCCAACAAAACTATGTCCGTTGTCGCCGACCAACCATATTGCCCTTTCGGTCGATGGTTCATTCCTCGAGCAGGACATGACTGCTGCAGCTGGTATGGTGCCTAGGAGGCATGATGGAAGCATGATCTTTGTTGCATATCAGTTTCTCTTCAATTGCAATGATGCTCTCAAAGCAGAGATTCGCGCATTGATGCAGAGGATGGCTCTTGACATCCAACATTCAGTATGGCCGATCATTGTCCATCAGACTTACTATAATGGAAGGTGGAGGAAGTCACCCAGGTCTGAGGGTTATCACTCATGCCCCAGAGCCTCGCGGATACAGCTCCATAGGAAGCGTCGAAGCATGATAAGGAAATGTGTGTTCCGGACTCAGGCACAACATAGAGGGGACAAAGGCCATCACCGGGCCCATTCCCATTTGGCCACCTTGGTGCCCGAAGGTTAGCGGCTAGGGATAAGTTGTGAAACGAAAA
This sequence comes from Triticum aestivum, assembly GCF_018294505.1. Classification (NCBI taxonomy): domain Eukaryota; kingdom Viridiplantae; phylum Streptophyta; class Magnoliopsida; order Poales; family Poaceae; genus Triticum; species Triticum aestivum. Next base: position 427,086,818 of record NC_057814.1, on the reverse strand, counting down.
TCTTGATTGCGGCAAAAGGGCCTTTTGTAGAGGTCAGAGCCAGGACAGGCTCGACGACTAACAAAGACTTCGGTGGGCCAACCTGGAACAGAAGATCCTCCAACGAACGAGGCGCCATGACAACGCATTTGGAGTTCCCCTAAAGCAAGGCCGGAGGTCCGGCCCGCAATTCGCACATGTCATAGTTTCCTCTAGTCCAAATGTACATCTAAACGAGATCTGGCTCCCTACATAAAGCCAAGGGCACTATGAGTGATGCGTCCGAGCAGATGACAAATAACAAGGTGAACTTGTCCTTAAGTAGGCGCCTCCCAAGCCACTAGTTGAGCCAGAACCCAGAATAGAATGCCCTCTCCATCACCTATGGAGACGCTAGTACCCGCATGGATCTCATGCTTAATCCGCTGGAGAGACATCCAAAACTAGGAGCCTCGTGTGTCATCATAGGCTAGGAGGGGGCGGTTATGCAAATATTTAGCCTTTACTAGTTACATCCATATCCTCCTTCATCCCTCAAGGTCGTCCATACCCATTTTTTAAAATATTAGAGTAATTCAGACAATGAAACTCAAGAATGCCAAGCCCCCCCCCCCTCCCCCCGGTCCTCAGGATTGCAGATATCCTTTCATTTCACCATGCGGTGTTTCTGATGGTTGTTAGCTTCCTTATCAAAGGATCCATAGACACCCTATAGAGGATGTACATCCCCATCATATACATGGGGAGACTAGATCAGCTGGAGTTAATTAGCATGGTTTTACTCTCCTTGGAGGTAAACCTGTGGTGCCAAGGCTCCACCTTAGCCTTGGTTTACTCTACTAGTGTATCAAGGTCCTTAATTTGGATCCTAGTGTCACTCAGACGCACCCCTAAGTAGGTTATTTGAAAGGAGGATAGTTTGTAGTTTAGATTGTTCGCAATCTGTTGATGCTGTTCAAGAGGGTAGCTCATGACCATCACTTCGCTCTTCTCAAAGTTGATCTTGGGGCGAGACATGGCCAGAAAGCATAGAAGTTGGAACCTAAGATTGATAACGTCAAGCTTTGAGACTTTTGCCATCACACGTGGTCCGGGGTGTAGCTCACTGACCTGGGGAAGTGTGGACTCAACATCGATCAGATGTGACCAGTGGTTCTCTGAGGTGGGGGGGGGAGGAGAAGGTGTGGGTTTGTGACATAGGGTACTCGGCTGGTACAATGGAGACTCACACGGTAATAGTGGTGAGGCGTGCTAGAGCAGAACACCACGATAAGACCGGGGCACTCGTGGTCAAGCATGTGGTTAGACAATTGTGGAGGGTGTTTGAAGGATCAAAGAAGATGAGTACATACGGATTTCCAGTAGAACGAGTGACACCCCTTTTAGACCATATCTATCGAAGGCATCCTCAAACTCACCAAGAATTGAAGGTCACATTCAAGGACTAAGGCCCTGTTTGTTTGGACTTTTGCGACATTTAAAAAAAACAAAAAAGCTACAAAATTGGTGCTATTTGCTCCAGCTTTTGGCTTATACCATCATATAACAATATTGATTCATAACACAAAAAGCCGAAGCACAAAGTCCCTATTTAGAAGCTTTTGTGCCTTTTTTTGCCAAAGTGAAAAACTGCAAAAGGAAAAGCCCAAACAAACGGGGCCTAAACAGCCTTCCTACCATGGTTACATCCATAGCCCCATGAGCTACACATGTTCAAGTTCTAGAAATTTTAAAGATAGAGCTCGCACATGCCACTCAAATTAAAGGCTATGGAAGAAGGAAATTTTAATGCAGACGTTCTTTAGATTTAAGTGGGTCGTCCAAATTAAACTCCAGCTTCGTTCAAATTAGGGTTCTTTAGATAGAAGTACATGTCAAAATTAAACTCGGGCCAAGTTTGGATGTATGAATTGGAGAGCTCAGTATGATTAGGCTGGAATGCCCAATCACCAAATCAAATACTGAGCTAGTTGTTGTCCTATTTCTTCTACGTACATAAAAGTCTGTGCCGAAGTACTTTATGCAAGATGCGCATACATGTGAATCGGGTTTTCTAAATTTGTGAGAAACCGCCGTGCTTCTCACGGCCACACGCAGCCACATGCAACAGTCAAATACCCCAAAAAGATAGCCTGCATAGCATGCATAGTGCAGCAATCTTATGCGACACGCACATCAACATCAGTGAGAATCAAAGTCGAAATAGGACAAGCCATAGACATTATTGTTCCAGTGCCTGTCGAAGGCAGCTACAGCATCCATCCATAATTAACAAACGGATTAATAAGGATATAGCAAAAGAAAAGAAGAAGTAAAAATAGAGCTCCCAGCGAAGAACATACAGATGGGTCTCTCATCTGATCAGCAAGGAAGGGCCTTCTTCTAGCCTAGATAACCAAAACGGTAACACTCACTCTCTTCAACGACAGTTACTGATCCGCGACGCAACAGTCTCTAAGGCCACGACTAGGGGTTTGTTGCCCGGAATTGCTGCCCTGGACGCCGGCTTCAGACGAGACAGACTCAGTGCAACATCGCGCGAGGCGAACGGGGGCGGACTGGGGTCTTGGATGGGCTCACCCTGCACAATCCAGAACAAGCAAACAGTTGAGTACATCGCCGTAAATCAGCTTTACAAGTAACAATGATTCAAAACACGCATGGGAAGCAAGTGCTTGCCTGACAGGAAGGGAGCCAAGAAGCATGCCACTGCAGTTCAGGGCCAAAATTGCTCCTTCTGCCTACATGTACAAATATAAGAAAAAGGTCAAAAGGGCTAGACAAGACTGTAAAGGCCAAAAAAACATCACATAGAAATATAACAATTAGGTATAAAGCTTTCAATCAATCAGTTGTGACATTATGCTGACACACAAACGAAATCAGTAGATTTTTAATTTTTTTGCAAGGAACAACATTAAATTAGACAATAATATACCAAGGAGAACATTATAATTAATAAGTAATGAATCTTGAATGTGTCGTGCTTATAAGAAATGTAGAGTGCAATTAGGTAGAAGATGGCTCATGTTTGAACATAGCACGAGTAGCAACAAACTATGAATCAATCATAATAGTATTTCCAAACTTGATCAGCTAAGATACACTCTACTGACTAATGACATCAGACCAAAACTTCTACCATATGGACCTTATAAAAGCTTTCTACTTTTATCCCAACTTCTGAAACTTTCCAAGTGACTAGACACTAGTTTGAACTAGTTAAGAGTGGAAGCAGCACTTGAATAACCAAATCCTTAACACCCCCAATTCCCAAATAGATGAAACTTTGATGTTATTTTTGCACAGAATACTTAAGTAAAACATTATACAATATTATATTGTGAACAAGTTTTATGAAAAACGCAATGATGACAATTCCACATAAAACATAAATACTTTTTAACAATCAGTTGTTAATGATAATGAAATTTGACTGCACACTTTCTAAAGCATCGTATATTTGGGACTTAGGTAGTACTCCCTCCGTCCCATAATATAAGAACGTTTTTGACACTACTAGTAGTGTCAAAAATGTTCTTATATTATGGGACAGAGGGAGTACAAGATTATGGTAACTTGGCGCAAAGAAAATGGGGACCAATCAGCTTATAGCAAGATAGGTAATTGGGCAATTAAACCAGTAACCCAGGAATATAATAGAGTAAGGGGTTTCTTTTAACAAATATTTCACTATGGACAAAATGTTTGAAACAGGTAGGACAGTATCACATTTTGAATCGAAAGATTTAATAGGAGAAATCAGGGAAATGTTGGTTGAAATGTAAGCAACCGCGTGAAGGAAGATTAAAAAATATACCGAACTCGCAAAACAAAAGGTTTAGGCAAAACTTGGCCGGTGATCATTTCCACATTTCCACCCAACTAAAATAAATATTTTTTTATTAACAATTAGTTGTCAATGATAGGGAACTTTGACTGCTCTTTCTAAAGCACCATCTATTTTGGGGCTTAGGTGGTGGCATAGAATATTATGACAGATTGGTGCAAAGAATATGGGAATCAATCAGTAATGCTCAAAACATAAACCGATAGAACAGTTAAGTGGCCAAATAATCCCTGCTTGGTGGTCAACCGAATAGCCGATTAACTGGCCCGTTCGCCTATTAACCCCCTACTCGCCAGCCAACCGAGCAGTTACCAGTTAATGATTTCCTGATCATTGTCAATCAGCTTATGGCAATATTAGCAGCTGGATAATTAAACCAACGGAGAGATATCCTAGACTAAGGGGTTACTTTTGACCATAATCTTACTACCAAAAAAGTGTTCGAAATTTAAAAAAATCTAGTGGGGAGAAATCAGATAGATGTGGTTAAAATTTAAGCAAAATATTTTAAAAACACTGAAATCACAAAAGAAAAGGTGCTGGCAGAACTGAGGTAATGTTACACCATATAGTACACATCACTCAGTTTCTACGGATGCGCCTTTCTAGATAAGTTAATGTCCGTGCAGTTTTTTGTCTTCTAAAGAAAAAGATCAAATGATGACGAGAACATAAATTTACTTGTCAATTTCATGATCTGTCAGAAACATTGCAGTTTGGGTCTGAATCCAGTAGCTAGGCTAACCTAAAACATTGTGCAATGTGCATTTCGCTTTCAGAATATAACTCTGAATGTCAATCATACAAAGCTCAAGCTTGTTCCTAGTGACAGTCCTTGGTTCATGAAGTCTGATACAACATGTTTTTACAAATTTTGGGTGGAACTTGCCCCCACCTAGAGACCTTGGTTAAGAACAAAATGCATTCTGATCCCTCTTCGTGATGTTCTGCAGTTGCTGTTTGGTTAAACATGAAGGCTATACTGCAGATGAAGGGAATAACACAGAATCTACGCGGTGGGGATTAAAACGAAACTAGTGGGGCATGTTGTTCGCGACTTGTATGAGATGGCTGCTGCTTTCCAGAAGGATTCAGCACTTCTGGTGAGCAAAAAATGTCCTTGAGTTTCAAATCATAAAGCAAGCAGTTTGCTGCATGTTTTGCAGGATGGTTTCAGAATTCAGATTGAATGGAATTTTGTGCATTCTTAGTGTTATTTTGGAGCAGCTTTCCAGATTGTTATCATGACAAGAAGTTGAAGTACTGTCGTTAGTATGCACCAGAGGCCAAAATGTTTGGCCACTCTACAATTTATCTGATGTTTCCTGTAAGAACAGATATCATGTTTCTAATAATGGAAAACAGAAGATACGTGTGAAGAAATTATCACAGGAATGGTCAGATGTTTGGCAACTAATATCTGATGTTATTTGTAAGAACAGACATTGTGTTTCTGATTATTTACATATATATAATTGGAAGCCGTTGCAAAGGAATGATCAAATGTAATACAAAGAAAAGGAGAAAATAATGTGTGGAGCAATGCAAATGTCAAAGGATGGTCAAATTAAGTTTGACTGTGAAAATAACACTTCTATAAAATAAAATAGTGTAGCAGATGGATAATTGCAAACACAAAGATCTCCTTAGTTCTATCTTTGCAGTTTTTTATCATGCAAGAAAATAAATACAGTTATTGGATTAGAAGGAAAATCTGCTATTTATCTCTGCTATCCACTCCTAGGAAACTAGCAGCATTTAGAAGGTCAAACAATACATTCTTGATAACTTATGGTAAATTTGAGTACAGTATCAAGCTTTGCTTACCTGAACAAACTCAACAAAGGCAATGCACGTGGCATGCACGTAATCACCAAGCAGCCTCAGTCGAGCAACCTAATTGGAAAGGGAAGGTACCGATCTCTTGAGGGAATGACTCATTTAGTCATATAAAAACATGTGTTGAGGATGATAAAAGCATTTGAAAATACCTCCCCACAAATTCCCTCAAAGAAATTCTTCACAACATCCTCTGGAACCTACATGTTCATGAAAGGATAACTTAGAAAGCAGAAAGATGCAATACAATCATCATATCAAACTCCGTGAGAAATCACCAAAAGAACAACACAAGGATGTCTGGATTTATCGTCTCAAATTGTCCTTTGGCTTACTTATTTTAACTTTATTCTAGATCATAATTGAAATGGATACTGCTACAAAATAAGAAATGAAGTAAACATCTCCTAAATATTAACTTGGGAGTATTGGTACATTACACTTACAAAAAGAGACCTACATTATTATAAAAGGGATATCAAAACAAAAGAAATCTGGTAGACACATAAACTAAGATATCCATTCCGATTAAGATCTAAATATCGACCCCCTATTGTAGGACATATGACTGAAATTTGTATGCAAGTCTGGAAGAACAATCTGCTTTAGTAACAAGTCTCACTTTGCCTGGTTTTCAAACCGTATGATGTAATGTATCATGTGGTATTGAAAGAATTGCTTTAAAATTAGCAATAGCTAGCGGTAACCCATGACCCATCATAATGGGTCGTCTTTGTGTACATTCGTTCAAGGAAAGGGGTTTCAGTACCAGCTAATTCCAGGTACCTAATACCATACCAGGTTACTAAGTTACAATCACAAAACACCAACAGAACAAGCTAGTCCTAACTGATCACCAGAAAGGAAAGAATACAACTCGCATTTTTGCAGGCTTTCATGATAGATATGATTATAATTTACTTGTTCAGTTATAAGCGTAACAGAAGTGAAAGACAGGGCAGCATACATTTTTGTCAATGTTAGTACAGTACACAGTCCTGGATACCATTTCTTTCTCATCCTCCGTCTGCACAAAAAGGAGAGCAGATTCAGGCTAATATTATTATACAGCTCAGAAATCACCTAATTGTAGGATGTAAATTTGCAGAAAACTATGTGACTAAATATGTTTACTTACTCGAGGAAGAAATTTGGGGTTCACAGGCAAAATTGCAGTCTTAGATGGCAGAACTCTGACAGGATAAAAACCAAGAATGGTTCCACCAAGTGTTAGAGCTGCTCTTGCACCGACTGCAGAAAAAGCGGAAATTCATCCAGGATTGCTTCTTACAACATAAGAGTTATGAAATTGCAATTTGCGTGTTGAAGATACTACCATCATCGGCAAACTCGATAAAAGCAAAACGCATCACTGAGTTTGGATCACCACAGATACGGCAATCTACCACCTACAAGTGCAAAAGATGGTTATAAGATTACTAAGCCCCAACAATGACGTAAACAAGCAAGTATCCAATATTGCCTATATATAGTAACTACTTAAAGCGGGGGCATATCCAGGAATTTCAGGATTTGGGGTGGTATTTATGCCACAGCTATTTACGCCACATCGCTTTAAACTCGGTGTATAGGGATATAACACCTGTTTATAGGGATATATAACGCCTGTTTCGTCGAAGATACTAATTCCCATCAATTGATGATTATGGCAATTAGGATAGGACGTTCCAGATTGACTGAAACCAAATATCTGATACATCAGTAACACTTAAGCAGGTTATGTCTTTACGGGAGCTTAAAAAAACAGAAGACGCAGGAGATCCTGGTAACAGCGGACGTGGACTCAGATAATTTAAGTACCAAAAAGCTGGTGCAAGCACCTGACCGAAGGGATGTGCATCAAAATTGGTGCAACATAAGACGATCTCTCTGTCAATACTCCAAAGGCTGCTGGCACAAAATATTAGAAACTTGGTAGTGGTTGGGTTATTTAAATGAGGATTGTTTGGTTTTCATCAATTTAGTTGGATTTCTGAGATGAATGAACAAATGGTGCCTTGCCTTTATTGGCAGCAGGTACAGGTGTGCAAGTGCTGGTTTGTAACTGATAACTTATAACTAACTAACAGGGATAACCAAACTATACTAATAGATAAGAGTAGGAACAACGGTTAGGCCATATTCCTATTGGGTTTGGACAAGTTATCTCTTATGCCAAGGATCAAAGAGGATTGGCGGAATAACTAAATAATTAATTAGAAAATAACAGAATTATACATATGTTAAACGAGTCAAAACTCCGGGGAGTGGCACCCACAGGTGAATTACCATCACATTTATTTGATGTCATATTTGTACAACTGTAGTCATATAGTACGAACCCATACTTGCTGTGTGCCACAAAATACAAACAAAAATGCGTTCCAACATACTGGATTCAAGATATAAAACATATATGAACTCATCATAGATTACTTGTCAAGATGATGTATTCGACTTAAATAGTTCTGTCATGCAATATTTTAAGCCATTAAGAACAGATCGCTTATTTTATTCAAGATATAAAAAAGGATATACGGACAAACAAGCATCATATGCTATCACAAATAATATTTTCAATAGTAAGGAGTCTAAGAGCATACTTGACCACAGTTTGAGAAAACCTCAGCAAGCTTCTGTTCAGTGACCTGCAAATCGATGGGGTGGGGTGGTGTGGGGGTCAGTCAATTAGGAACAAAAACTGAAAAGAAGAAACTAATACAACAGCTAAATTCTCTTTGATATTCTCACATGTTGATCAATGTCTGAGACATAGACAGTTCGCCGTACACTATCCTCCCTATCAGTTCGCCTTGGCCGAACTCCCATCCTACGTCTCCCCTGGTTGAAGCCATTCCTTCTCTGTAACCACAGACCAATGCAGGTGATCAATATAACCGAGAAAGAAGTGCTGCCCCCTAAAACCCAAACATGGTGAAATGTAGAATTAGCATTGACAAACAAATTTATGTGAAAAAAAACTAACAACAACTGAAAAGCAAACGGATATGAAGTCAACCACACGAATCCAGTTAAACGGACAAGAGATGAGAAGAAATCAATCGATCTATGAGAAAAAACCGTTCACCAAAGTAACGTTCGCGACATCCAAAATTGGTGGTGCTAATATCAAAACCCAACTACACCTAAAACCCTAGAAAAGAGATCAACCTCCGAGCCGATCGCGTGAGAGAGAGATCAAAAAAACCCAAACCCATCAACATCATCATAAACCTCAAATCTGATCGACTGATCTGGCCACAAGGCGTCGCCACTCCAAAGCGCCACGCGAAACAAATCGAAAAAACCGAGCCCGAATCGGCAATTCGGCTCGCGCTTACCCGTCGATTCGGCTGGCCGTTGGCGGATCCGTCGCTGCTGGAGTCTCTGCCCGCTCCGCCCCCGCCACCGACCACCTGCAGCACGTGCATCTGCTGATGCTGGAACGGGTGGTGGGGCGCATAGTAGTCGATCGCGGGCGAGACGAAGACTGGCGCGTCGGCCGACAGGCGGCGTGCGCCGTCCCCCTGGCGGCGGGAGAGCGGCACGAACTCCTCCGCGGAGGGGTTCAGCTTCTTGAACAGCTCCTCCAGCTTCCTCACGTCACTCTTGTACTCCCTGACCTCGTCCTCCCTGGCCTTGGCCGCCGCCGCCCCGCCCGCGCCCGCCGCATCGGCCCTCTCCGCGCCCGCCCCAGCCGCCGCCGGCACGGCATCGGCGCGGATCGGGCCCTCGGCCGCCACGGCAACCATTTCCGCCCGGCGACGAATCTCACCGCCGATCGCGCCCCCGGCACTAGCGGCCCGTGAATTGGCGAGAAAATCGAATCGAGGACTAAGGAATTGGGCGTGGGGTTGGGTTTTTATTATTTATTGGGGCTGCGAGGAGGGAGGAATGGAAGGGAAAAAGCGTGGAGGAGGCGAGCGAGATCGCTTTCGGGGAGGTTGGCTATAAATAGGTGCCCAAGCCCACTCTTTTCTCTACTGCGACTAATATCCTTTTCCTTTTCGTTTCCGTGCGCTACAAAGTCCTTTCTTGGGGGAAAATAAATCGGTGTGGGGCGTATTCGCCTTTGTTTCTGTCCATTACGCTTCTGTCATCGTGTTTATCCGTTTATTTATTCATCTATTCTTTGCGCCGAAAAAATACTTTCTTGAAGAGAAATTATCATTTTGCGTGGAAGCTTTCTAAAGAGAGATTGAGTTGTATGGGTGTGTAGAATGGCGGGTCATCGGGGTGAACGGTGGGATCTTCTGAGCTTGCGGCCATGTTTGCGGAGTCAGCGTGCACGTATGAAAACATAAGTGAGATGACCGGCAACTCTCACTATGGGCTTCACCGATTATTATGCGGTGCGCATTAAACTGCTGGGAGTTTTGAACGATAGGTATTGGGACGAGAGGGTAGAGTGCAGAGGTTGGTGAGACTATGTCATCTGGCAGATCTGATTGAGGGTTAGGTGGTCGTATGTTACTGCTCATAATAAGAGCAAAACAAGTACTCTCTCTGTCCTAAGATAATTGTCCCAACCTTCAATTTTAGTATAACTTTGTGCTAAACTTAGTATAAAATGAGACATTTATTTCGGGACGGAGGAAGTATGATTTTCTTTTTCCTTATTGTCTGATGTTAAGCGCGCAATAGAATGACCATGTGTTGTGTTAATGTGTTGGGTGTATACATATTTTAGATACTTGTATACTAGTTATTACTTATTTTAGCTGAAACTGTAGAAATTCTTTTTTCACGTACATTTTTTATAATTTAGCGTTGTATATGTCATTGTACAGTGGCTCCCCTGATAAATGTAAATATACATCAATTTAGCATTGTATAGCTCGTTATAAATTTAGGAGTGTATAGGTCAGTATACATTGGTTCCCTATATAAATATAATTATATATCAATATACGGGGTAATGCATGCAATCTTTGGTGTGTATTTTTGTGTCGAAGTTAAGAACAAAATTAGACCATGCAGATTCAGGTAATCAGAAAAGGGGAGCGAGATATGGTGAAGGAAGGTGACCCTAGTCCTATCCTATCCTATATACCTAAATAGTTGATTCCTATGTCAATTTTCTCAACATGCTCACATGTAAACTCACCATATATGCCACCTCATCATCCCACTAGCTGTTTCTCTTCATATGCATGAAAACTACTATTAATATTCTCTCTCAACATGCACACATCCCAACTTAAATCATTCTAATTATATTTCTCTCAACATGCATATGAATTAAATATATTCTATATATATTTACAACTATACAATAATCAAATACAATATATATATATATATATATATTATTTTTATTTAAATTATTGCAAGCAATCCCTGCAACAACGCGCGGGATATCTTCTAGAACTACCTATTTTCACTGTCATGTAGTAAGTGAAAACGCAGGTTTACTCCCAGAGGGGGGTGAATGGGACATTTTTAGAAATTCGTCAAACTCTGATGAATTTGACGAAGATCGGAGTGAAGAAATAGAAACGCGAGGGAACTAAATCATCACAGAAACAGAAAGCTTGCATACAAGATACATACAGGTGAAGAACATGCAATCATACAGGCATACAGGCATGAGGAAGATGAACTGAAGAAATGAAAACAGCGTGATGAAAGTCTTCAGTTCAAATTCTTCAGAAAGTAGATCGCAAATTCTTCAGCAACGGAAATACTAAAGGTAAGGGTGAGGAATTTGAAACCAGGTTGGCTCGGTGAAGACACGGCGATTTGGTATACCAGTTCCAGCTGTTGTATCAAATGTACGTCTGGTTTAGGCGGTTGAGATGAACTTAGAGGACACTTAGTCCTCGCTGTATTCCTCTTGAGCCAAGGTCACTTAGGCCTCACCCAATCACTCATGGTAAGTCTTCAAGGTAGACTTTCAAGACCTTCACAGACTTGTTCACCGGCACACCACAATGACTCTTGGGTGCTCAGAATTTGACGCCTAACCGTCTGGAAGAATGACAATCTTCAAAGGTAACAGGCCGGTCACACAGTTCAGTGATACTCAAATCACTTTGTCTCTGGTTGGGTTTTTCCTCACTTGGATTCTCTCAAAGTAGTGAGAGGATGGGTTGCTCTCAAATGACAAGTGTCAAGTTCTCTCTATAGCAGCCAACCAATAAGTGGTTGTGGGGGCGACTATTTATAGCCAGGGCAACCCGACATGAAATGTCATAAATGCCCTTCTCAGACATGACCATTGTCAGGATAAGGATCCACTCAACAGCTGGCACGCGGCGCAACAACGGTCATAAGTCGAACTCTCAATTTTATCGGGGCACTGAATTTCCTCACGATAGGCGGATCGCACTGGCGAAATCATAACTCCTCAGTGTGACCAAATTCGTCAGCGACCAGGTGAACTTCGTCGGCGTCGCTAGCAAATTCGTCAGTTGTTCCAGAGATTTCCAAAGGCTTCACTCGAAGCGTCTTGTGTATGTATAAGTTTGAGCATCACTTTGGAAATGTAAAATATGTTTCACCTAGACCCCCTTTAACAGTACAAATTTTCCTATGACTCAAATGAGAAGGAAGAAACTATGAAAACAAAAGTCTTCAAGCTTCATAGTCTTCACATTAATTTCTTCAAAGGCCGTACCAATTTCATCACCAAATTCTTCATTTGAAGAAATATATTTTTAGGGGTTGTCTTCCATGGGTTAAACCAAATCTTCAGGGACTATAACTCCTGTGTACACTCACAAACACATTAGTCCCTAACTTATTTGTCTTCAATACTCCAAAACCACTAAGGGGGCACTTGATGCACTTACAGTAAGCATTGGCACCATAATTGTATGTTTAAGCACTAGCCGGGGTGACTTTGAAGTTGCTTCCCAAGAGGACATGGACAATTTAGTTGTGGATTTCCTTGTGGACTTGATTAGCACTCCAAGAAACATTTCGACAACTTTAAATTTGGATTCAGTTTCTATATTGGCTCTTGATCTTTCGCCGTAAGAATTGGATTTCTGTGGGCGAGTAATTAGAAAATCTAGAGGATACCACGCGCATTGTTGCGGGGATTAGTTGGTAAAAAATTAGATTGATAACATGAGAACCAAAATAAAAAAATACATGACTTATTATATTTGATCATGTATATATAAAACAATATTTATAATATAAGTAGAATAACTAAGTGGAAAGCATTTTCCCATGCATGGTGGAATGTTGTGGTGGGTCTTTTCCCATGCATGATTGCATGTTGAGGTGAGCATTATCCCATCCATAGTTGTATGATGAGGTGGCGTCCTTGCATGTTGAGATAAATAAGCTAGTCGGGATGAATCTCTTAGGTATATGGGATTTCTCAAGACAAAGCTCCTGGCCCCAAGGGTTTCTCTGCTAACTATTACGAAATATGCTTATTGAGATAAAGTAGGTGATTATGGTTGTAATTCGGTATCTCACCAGAAGTGACAACATGATTTGCATGCCAGATCAAGCATTTTTTCTCTCTATTAGGCAGGGTTTGTGGATATATGTGATACAAGTCCATCGGACTAATCCATGGCTCTGTGTAGTATTTGGCGTCGAGAGTGGCACCAAGAATGGATCAAGTCATTGAGACAAATTGAAAGCGCCTTCATCAAAGGTTAGATCATCCACTCTACCAAAACTTTCATTAGGTGTAGGGCACCTCCTCTATTTTTTCAAATTGGACATTTCCAATGATTTTGATTTGGTATCTTGTATGTACCTAATTCACGTTATACGAAAAGACAATATTTGGACAGCAAACCACTACTGCAGGATGCTGCTAACGCGACACTACAATCAAAGACCCTTCGACGAAACTTTGTGCGATGCATTAATCGCAAACGATGATGTAAAAAAAGTCAAAAAATATGCAAAACGTTTGCGATGGTGGATACATCAAACACGGTTCAGATTTTAGATGCGGGGCATACAGTTGATCCATACGAATTGTTTGCGATGAGACAGAACAATAGAAACGGGCAACCATATCAAGGTGTGTGCAATATACGGCATACAGTTCGCTCCGATGAACTGTTTGCTATTAGGGAATGCAATAGAAACGGTTAGCCAGATCGAGGTGTGTATGATATACGGCATACGGTTCACTCAGATGAACTGTTTTCGATTAGGGAACACAACAGAAACGGTTGAGCTTAACAAGATATGTGTGATATGCGGCATACAGTTCACATAGATGAACGGTTTGCGATGAGCCAAAAGAACACAAACGATTCGTGTAAACAAGATGTGTGTGATACGCGGCAAACAGCCCACTCGGATGAACTGTTTGCGATGAGAAATTATAACACACACGGTTACTACAGTTAATTCGTGTGTGATTCTGCGTGTACAAAATTAAAAAAAATGCAAACTAGTTGCTTGCGGTGGCTAGGAGTATCGCACACGATGCGTCTGCGAGTACTCGTGTGCGATGATTAGTAAGTTACACATACCGACAAATGGTCTATGATGTGTAAATTCTAAACTTCTAGCAACCCTATTGCTTGAAGTTAATGGTTGACCTTTCATTCTTAGACCATTGGTTATCGAATCACCATTCTAACATTGATCGTGCTACCTAAGCCCATATGTCGGTTGCACCTTTCAACCATTTTTTTAATTATGTATGATTTACTCAAGCATACATCATTATATCATTTGATCTGACTAATGTTATCTCCTTGTTCACATAATTGTGGAAACCCATCTTTTGGAAATCTCGATGAATTGTCGCTGAGTTCATCAGCTATCTCCTTATCCGTTCATTGGTTTAATGATGAGCTCTTATTTCGGAACTCGCTTCCATAGTACATTTCCCGAGAATCTTACAATGTCTTCTCGTCAATTTGTGTTGCACCTTTTCTTCTCAGGCATCCTGAGTCTGGGGTATCCTAACACTGATCAGACCTGAATCTCGGTCAGATATGATGGTTGGAACATATTTCCAAGAGTTATAACATTGATCCTCATATGACCCGGTAAGGTGATGTCATGCCTAGCACATCTGACCGGAGGACCTAGTGTTATAGTTTCCTTTTTAACAAGGTTAACCATTTTTCCACGAGGAAATTGAATGCCTTGTTTAATAAGTTTATCCGGATGGATCCTTTGTATATCCGAAGTCTGGCCTTTGCTTGAAGGCCATGTCAATGCTATCTCGACGCATGTCTGTGGTACTCCTATCATCAATAAGAAAATTTGAAGCACAGTGCTAAATTTTCTTAATCAAATTATCCAAACATCGTTGTATGGGTAAAGTCATGAAATTTCTCTCCCCTTACCAAAATGGTTTTCTACTTTCTATCCTGTCATGAATATCATGCTCCGCTTGTCCTTGGGAAGGATATACCCCCGAAATATGTGTGTATACACATTCTCATTTCCATTGTTCTGTTTAAACTTGATAATCGCATTTTCCTTTCCATTGTCTTGTTTAACCTTTCTTGTAATCTGACTTAACTGAGCAATGATAATTCCCTGCTTAGTAAACACCTCGTTGTACAACTGTGTCAGTAAGACCCTATTACTTTTGTTGATGACATTCCGGTAACCACCGATGGACGAGAACTTTGCCTATTGGTCCGCCTCGTTTCAACGAGTAGGAAAATGGTTCTCTTCGTCCCTCGCCCTTGGTACCAACGATGCTGCCAACATAATTGACCGATTATTCTCTGACGTGCCTTGCTTACATGATCGTGCAAGACGTCACCCCTCTTCCTACTTTTTACCCACATGGTGGGCCCATAACCCACAGTTCCACAGGATCGAAACCCGACTCTTCTGTACACCCCTGTTCGCAAGGTTGTTCCTCGCGCGTGGCCTCGTATGTAATTCATGGACCACCTTCCTAGTGATCTATTCTGGTATCAGACACAATACTTATTCTCGTTGTTGTGCACCCCTTTCACACTCTGTTTCAGGCAACGAACGATTGCCTATCCACTTGAAAATTCTTGTTGCACCTTCTTACCTTGCTCTCGATTTGTTTTATTTGTTCAACTCGAGAGAAACTCATGTGTTCATTCATGGGATAACCCCCAGATGATTACCCTTATAGCATTCTAACGTTGTCATGTTGCCCCTTACTTATTATTAAGTACAATGGAGTTCCCGAAGGAAAGGATGAATTCACCATGATGACCTTAAGCAGAGAAATGAAGATGTCAATGTAATGGATCGACCTCTTCGAGAAGAGCACCCAAAGACGAGAAGATCCGTTAGAATTTTGTAACCAGAACTTTCCCCCTTACTCCCCTCTTAAATCTCGGGACAAGATTTCTTGTAGTGGAGGAGAATTGTGACGCCCGGATAATTAGACTACAGTAATTCCCTGCTAATGATGCCATGTCACCTCGGTTACTGTTGTTAATCCCGCGTTAGTTCGAATCCAGTCCAAATTCAAATTTAAATTTAAGTCAAAAATAAAAGTTTTCAAACATAAAATCTAAAATGTTCAAAGTGTGGCAAATAATCCCTTGATATTTGTCATGTTGGAACCAACCTCTTTTGATTTCCCCAAATGCCCCTGGGAATTAATTTTTGGTCCAACAACAATTAAATCGGCCTTTTCTATTTCTAAAAATGGTTAGACAACTCCTTTTGACCCCATACTTTTTTTGTTCCATCTTAATATATTGCGTTGGAATTATGTGCCAAGTTTTGTTCAAAACAAAACTCATTTGTTACTAAAAGGAAATGCAAAACTGAGGCTAAAGATGATAAACAGAAAAGATAAAGGCAAAACATCAAAAGGGTTAAAAACAGAAAACAGAACCCCCTCCCCCAGTGGGCTTCGTGGCCCAGCCGGCCATTCAGTCGGTCAGGCCGGCCCACTCCCCGCACGCCCGCCTGGCCTATAGGCCACGCCCCGCTAACCCTAACCCACCCCCACTATCCCCACTTCCCCCACCTCTCGATCCACTCCGCTCCCTCTCCCTCGCCCGATTCTGGATCGAGCCCCGACCGCGCCGTCGCCAGACCCCGCCGCCCTGCCTCGTCCCCGCAGCCCCTTCCTCGACTCCTCCTCGACCCGATCTGGACGGCGCTCTGCTCCCGGCGCCGCCACGCGCCGCTGCCCGAGGACCTCGTCGCCCGGCGCCGCTCCACCGTCGCTGCCTCGCCTCCACCTCGACGGCTCCAACGAGCCTCGCCGCCCCGCTTCTCTTCAACGCTGGTGAGGCCACCAGCCTCCTGCTCCCCCTGCTCTCCGTCGTCGATCCGACCACCGCGCCGGCGCACGCCCTTGACCACCGCACCGTACGCGCGCCGACCGCGCTCACCGCGGCCTCGCCCCGCCCGGCGTGCCGTCGCGCGCGCCCGCAGCCGCGCCAAGCCGCACCCGCCATGCTGCTCCTCCCCGGAGCGCTTGCACCTGCCGTGGCCCGCACCGCCGCAGCCTCCCCTGCTGCCTCCACCGCCTGCCCGTGCTGTTGCCGCCCGCCTCGCACTCCACCCCGCGGCCGACGCCCTGCCGCTGCACCGCCGAGCCTGCTCTGCCACGCTGGCCGCTCGTCGCGTCTGACCACACCCTCTGCCTTGCTCCGCATACCCCGCTGCCGGCCTCGACCATGGCCTTGCCGGGGCCAGGTCCGGCCACCGCGCCCCTGCCCCTCCCCTGTGCGCGTTTGTGCACAGGAGGGAGGTGGCCTGAGCCACTTACAGGTGGGGCCTAGCCCCCTGTTAAACGAAAAGAAAAATGAAAAAGGAAATGAAAATTATATATATATACTAATTAAATAATTAACCTAATTAAGTTTGCTTAATTAACTTAATATTAATTAAACTGTTTAGTTAAACTCTAATGGAAGCTAACTCAATGACAGCAAGGACCCACCACCACTGTTCACTTTGACCAGTCAATGATGACTGGGCAGTTGACCCAGTCAACTGGCCCACCCTTCCATACACTGGCTGGGTACCCATAGCCTTTTTCTTATTTATTTTCGAGATATAAATAATTCCAGAAAATGATTAAAACTTTGGAAATTAATATAAAATAATCTGTAACTCGGATGAAAATACTTTGTACATGAAAGTTGCTCAGAACGACGAGACGAATCCGGATACGTAGCCCGTTCGTCCGCCACACATCCCTAGCATAGCAAACACGCAACTTTCCCCCTCCGGTTCATCTATCCGAAAACGCGAAACACCGGGAATACTTTCCCGGATGTTTCCCCCCTTCGCCGGTACCACTGTAACGCCCCGAGACCGACGCTCCAGACGGCTTCCATGTTTTTTCGTTATCGTTGTGTGTATTTATTTGTTTGTTGCATTCAGCATCGCATTGCATCCGCATGTTTTCATAAAACTTGCATCCGCTCATAGTTGCCGCGTCCCCCCTCGCTTTTGTTGACCGTTCCGAGACCAACCTTGTTCTTCGTTTTTCCCTCTTGCCTAAACCGGAGTCTCTCTGTAAAGTGCACAGACCCCCTCGCTTGCTCGTCCGAAACTTCTCCCGAACCCGACCCGCTCAGTCATCACCGTTGCATACAGTTCATCCCCAAACATCTATAAAACATCTCCATTTTCTTAATTGGACTCCATAGCCTATTTTATCTCGACCATCCAATTTTAATCGGATGATCCAAATTTCCCTCCTTTCCATATATATAGTCCACTCTTAGTCTATTTTGAGACCAAACCCTAAAACCTAGGGGATCTGTCCCATCCATTCAGTGTCCGCCGCCACCAACTCACCATCTACCTCAGGATCCCTCTCGATCTCGAATCCACCAATCAACAGCCCCCTCCATCCACCAGCGCCTCCTCTGCTCGATCCCGAGGGGATCACGAGCAGCATCACCACCAGGACCCCGTTGCCCCTTCCCCTTTTCTTCTCCTCCGTCCCTCCTCCCTCTGGTTCTCTCCCTCGTCTCTCATGCCTCTCCCTCTCTGTACCAGGAACAACCATGGTTGGCCGCAGCTCCCTCGCCGCCGTTTGCACCAGGCCCAGCCGGGTGACTGACGGATCCGTCCTCCCGCATCCACCCCCGCATCCCGCTCGTCCCGGAGCTCCCTTGCTTCGCCAAGTCCAACGCCGTGGGCGCCTCCTTTGCCCAACCCCGTCTCTGTCTCGATTTCGCCATGGCCGTCCGTCCATGGAGATGAGTCGTGCCGCCCTATTCACCTGTGACCTCGGGTCGCCTCTGCGTCGTCCTCACCGCCCGCTGGTGAGCTCCTTGCGTCGCCTCCGGCCCCTTTCTTTTCCTCGCGCCGCGCCGCTGCTGACTTCTCCGCCTCGCCGTCGTTTTGCTGCAGGAGCCGAGGCCGTCGCCTCCCCAGTTCGTCGCGCCGCCTCCAGTTCCGCCGGATCCGCCGCCTGTAGGCCCTTCCTGGCCGGATCCCGCCGTCGCGCTGCCGCTCCTCGCCCACAGCTCTGCCCAGCCGCCGCCATCTTCTTCCCGGAGGTCCGCCGACGCTGCAAGTCCCGCTGCCGCCTGCTTCCTCTCGTCAGAGACGAACGAGCGCTCGCCCGCGTGCGTTGACCGCGCCGGCGTGGACCAGGCCTCGATCGCCTCCAGCCCAGCAGCCCGCGTCCTGCGCCAGTAGACCAACCCAGCACCGACCGGGCCAAGAGCCCATGGTGAGGCACCCGCATCCTGCGCCCAGTCCGCCCAGCAGATTTGGCCCGTGTCATGTTTTTTTCCAGTTCTGCGAATATAGCATTATCCCAGGTTTTACTGTTTTGCAGAAAAACCCTTATGTTCATGCATCTAATAACTAATTAACCATGCATCATATTAAAATGTTTTCAACATGTAAAGTGCTTAGGATTTCATCTAGTTTCATAATCTGCTATTTGCATCCATGTTTAAAATGTTTAAAATGTTGTTTGTTTAATTTTGCTCAAATGCCATGCTAAAATGATTTATTTCATAACTAATTAACCGTAACTCAGAATTTAATAAACTTTATATGTAAATGGGGTGGAAAAATGCATAGATTAACATGGAAGCATTACTTTGCATGTTTAAGAACTCTAAAATATGCTTTAGGATAGAACAGTACCAATTCCAAAATATGCATATGAGGATTTTCCGGAATTGTTATTTGTTGTTCCGGCCTCATTTAAACTTGCCTAAATAGTTAGTTTACTTATGCTTCACCTCTTGCCATGTTAATCAACATTTAATATTGTTGGGTACATAACCGAGAGAACTAAACAATTGATGTGGTGTTCTGTCAATATGCAACTCATTGCATATTGAGCTCCACTTAACTTGCAGTTTTGTTTGTGCACTTTGCCATGCCATGCCTCTTTAAACCGGACATGCATCATACTTGATTGTGCATCATGCCATGTTTATGATTGTGTGTTTACCGTGATGTTTGCTTCTTTACGGTTGCGCTTCTCCTTGATAGTTCCGCTTACGTTGCGGTTGTGAGGATTCGTTCGTCTACGTCCGTTTGTCTTCTTCATGGACTCGTTCTTCTTCCTAGCGGGATCTCAGGCAAGATGGTCATACCCTCGAAATCACTTCTATCTTTGCTTGCTAGTTGTTCTCTCTATTGCTTTGCCGCGCTACCTATCACTTGTTATATCATGCCTCCCATATTGCCATGTCAAGCCTCTAACCCACCTTTCCTAGCAAACCGTTGTTTGGCTATGTTACCGCTTTTGCTCAGCCCCTCTTACAGCGTTGATAGTTGCAGATGAAGTTGGTTCCATGTTGGAACATGGATATTTTGGGATATCACAATATCTCTTATTTAATTAATGCATCTATATACTTGGTAAAGAGTGGAAGGCTCGGCCTTACGCTTGGTGTTTTGTTCCACTCTTGCCGCCCTAGTTTCCGTCATACCGGTGTTATGTTCCTTGATTTTGCGTTCCTTACGCGGTTGGGTGATTTATGGGACCCCTTGACAGTTCGCTTTGAATAAAACTCCTCCGGCAAGGCCCAACCTTAGTTTTAACATTTGCCACCTAAGCCTTTTTCCCTTGGGTTCTGCAGACTCAAGGGTCATCTTTATTTTAACCCCCCCGGGCCAGTGCTCCTCTGAGTGTTGGTCCAAACTAGAGCACCGTGCAGGACCATCCCTTGGCAACTTGGGTTACGTCGGTACCTGTACGCTTAGCTTATCCGGTGTGCCCTGAGAACGAGATATGTGCAGCTCCTATCGGGATTTGTCGGCACAGCGGGTGGTCTTGCTGGTCTTGTTTTACCATTGTCGAAATATCTTGTAAACCGGGATTCCGAGACTGACCGGGTCTTCCCGGGAGAAGGAATATCCTTCGTTGACCGTGAGACCTTATAATGGGCTAAGTTGGGACAC
Organism: Triticum aestivum; assembly: GCF_018294505.1. Taxonomy (NCBI): domain Eukaryota; kingdom Viridiplantae; phylum Streptophyta; class Magnoliopsida; order Poales; family Poaceae; genus Triticum; species Triticum aestivum. The sequence goes on along the minus strand of NC_057814.1, from coordinate 427,065,868 downwards.
CCCTGCAGGGTATTATCTTTCGAAAGCCGTGCCCGCGGTTATGTGGCAGATGGGAATTTGTTAATGTCTGGTTGTAGAGAACTTGACACTTGACTTAATTAAAATGCATCAACCGCGTGTGTAGCCGTGATGCTCTCTTTTCGGCGGAGTCCGGGAAGTGAACACGGTTCTTGTGTTATGCTTGAACGTAAGTAGTTTCAGGATCACTTCTAGTTCACGACCGTTGCGTTGCTTCTCTTCTCGCTCTTATTTGCGTATGTTAGCCACCATATGCTTAGTGCTTGCTGCAGCTCCACCTCACTACCTTCTCCTACCCATAAGCTTAAATAGTCTTGATCTCGCGGGTGTGAGATTGCTGAGTCCTCGTGACTCACAGATTCTACCAAAACAGTTGCAGGTGCCGATGACACCAGTGCAGCTGATGCCACCGAGCTCAAGTGGGAGTTCGATGAAGACCTTGGTCGTTACTATGTTTCTTTTCATGTTGATCAGTAGTGGTGCCCAGTTGGGACGATCAGGGATCTGGCATTTGGGGTTGTCTTCTTTTCTTTTGGTTCCGTAGTCGGACCTATGTGTGTACTCTGGTTGATGTATGATTTATTTAAGTATTGTGTGAAGTGGCGATTGTAAGCCAACTCTCTTTATCCCATTCTTGTTCATTACATGGGATTGTGTGAAGATGACCCTTCTTGCGACAAAACCTACAATGCGGTTATGCCTCTAAGTCGTGCCTCGACACGTGGGAGATATAGCTGCATCGTGGGTGTTACAACCACCTCCTACCGCGTTAGGGCACACCTAGCACCGCGCATTGACATGTCTTCCATCGTCATGCTTATGTTTGCATTATATTTATTGTTTCTTCCCCCTCTTCTCTCGTTAGACACCGAGACCGACGCCGCTGCTACCCAGTACGACTACGGTGTTGACGACCCCTCCTTCTTGCCAAAGCAACCAGGCAAGCCCCCCCTTGATCACCAGATATCGCCTATTCTTCTCTCTACTGCTTGCATTAGAGTAGTGTAGCATGTTACTGCTTTCCGTTAATCCTATTCTGCTGCATAGCCTGTCATTGTTGCTACAGTTGTTACCCTTACCTGCAATCCTAAATGCTTAGTATAGGATGCTAGTATTCCATCAGTGGCCCTACACTCTTGTCCGTCTGCCATGCTATACTACTGGGCCGTGATCACTTTGGGGGGTGATCACGGGCATATGATATATACTTTATACTATTACATTAGTTATGATACTGTTCGGAGATGGGGGCTGAAGGGGCAGGTGGCTCCATCTCCGTAGAGGTGGGCCTGGGTTACCGACGGCCCCCGATTGTTACTTTGTGGCGGAGCGGCAGGGCAGGTTGAGACCACCTAGGAGAGAGGTGGGCCTGGCTCTGGTCGGCGTTTGCGGTTACTTCATAATACCACGCTTAACGAGATCTTGGTATTTGATCTGAGTCTGGCCACTGGCCTATACGCACTAACCAACTACGCGGGAACAGTTATGGGCACTCGACGTCGTGGTATCAGCCGAAGCCTTCGTGACGTCAGCGACTGAGCGGCGCGCGCCGAATTGGACTGGAACGCCTGCTAGGCTAGGTCTGCTTCCGGCCGCCCACGCAACGTGCAGGTGTGCAATGGGCGATGGGCCAAGACCCCTGCGCCATAGGATTTAGACCGGCGTGCTGACCTCTCTGTTGTGCCTAGGGGGGGCTACGACGTGTTGATCTTTCGAGGCCGGGCATGACCCAGGAAAGTGTATCCGGCCAAATGGGATCGAGCGTGTTGGGTTATGTGGTGCACCCCTGCAAGGAAGTTTATCTATTCGAATAGCCGTGATCTTCGGTAACAGGACGACTTGGAGTTGTACCTTGACCTTATGACAACTAGAACCGGATACTTAATAAAACACACCCTTCCAAGTGCCAGATATAACCCGGTGATCGCTCTCACACAGGGCGACGAGGGGAGGATCGCCGGGTAGGATTATGCTATGCAATGATACTTGGTGAACTTACCATCTACTCTCTTCTACATGCTGCAAGATGGAGGCTGCCAGAAGCGTAGTCTTCGACAGGACTAGCTATCCCCCTCTTATTCTGGCATTCTGCAGTTCAGTCCATCGATATTGCCCCTTTACACATATACCCATGCATATGTAGTGTAGATCCTTGCTTGCGAGTACTTTGGATGAGTACTCACGGTTGCTTTTCCCCCTCTTCCCCCCTTTCCATTCTACCTGGTTGTCGCAACCAGATGCTGGAGCCCAGGAGCCAGACGCCATCGTCGACGACGACTCCTACTACACCGGAGGTGCCTACTACTACGTGCAGGCCGCTGACGATGACCAGGAGTAGTTTAGGAGGGTCCCAGGCAGGAGGTCTTGCCTTTTCGATCGTTGCTACTTTTGTGCTAGCCTTCTTAAGGCAATCTTGTTTAAATTATGTTTGTACTCAGATATTGTTGCTTCCGCTGACTCGTCTATGATCGAGCACTTGTATTCGAGCCCTCGAGGCCCTGGCTTGTATTATGATGCTTGTATGACTTATTTATGTTTTTAGAGTTGTGTTGTGATATCTTCCCGTGAGTCCCTGATCTTGATCGTACACGTTTGCGTGCATGATTAGTGTATGATTGAATCGGGGGCGTCACATTTTTCTCCCCGGCCAGATCTTCGTGTTCGGCGGCTTCGCACTGCGGGCCAACTCGCTTGGCCATCTAGAGCAGATCGACAGCTACGCCCCAGGTCACCAGATTAGTTTTGGAAATCTGGATTATGTCGTTGATATCCGAGGAGACTTGATCTTCCAAGGGTTCACGGCCCCAACCTCCGCTCTGGCCTTAGATCCGGAGTGCATTGCCAGGTCCGAAGACGGGATTCCTGATCCCGCCGGACTGCCTACTGCCACTAAGCCCATTACGGGAGAGCCGGAGGAAGTAGTGTTGCTGGCAACCATCAGGAAGCCGGACTCTTCTCTGGACACTGGCTCCGAACCCTCGGAGTCAGCATCGTGTGAGCTCGGCCAAGAAGTCTCCTTCCCGCTGTACTCCACTGACTCTTTTCTCCCTGGCCAAACCTCGCCTTTAAGCGAGGCTCTGGACTTGATGTGATCCCTCGTCATTACAGAGGAGCAACGTACGAAATACGCCCAGCCCGGACTGGGGGCTGAGAGCGGGGAATTTTACGTCCCACCCACCACCCACTTCATAGCCACTGTCGAGGACTTAACTGACATGCTCGATTACGGCTCCGAAGACATCGACGGTATGGACGATGATGCCGGAGAAGAGCAGGCCCAAAACCCGCCATTTACCGGACGCTGGACGGCCACCTCTTCGTATGACGTCGCACACCCCCTCTGCTTCAGTGATGAAGTAATGGAGCATGAATTCCCAGAAGGGTTTAAACCCATGAATATCGAATCATATGATGGAACGACAGATCCCACGGTATGGATCGAGGACTTTCTTCTCCATATTCATATGGTGATGATCTTCATGCCATAAAATACCTCCCGCTAAAACTCAAGGGACCAGCCCAACACTAGTTAAACAACCTGCCAGAAAACACTATTGGTAGCTGGGAGGACTTGGAAGACGCCTTCCGCGACAACTTCCAAGGTACATACGTCCGACCTCCGGATGCCGATGACTTAAGTCACATATTTCAACAGCCCGAAGAGTCAGCCAGGAAATTCTGGACTAGGTTCCTAACTAAAAAGAACCAGATCGTCGACTGTCCGGATGCCGAAGCCCTAGTGGCCTTTAGGCATAGCATCCACAACGAATGGCTCGCCCGACACCTCGGCCAAGAAAAGCCGAAGTCCATGGCAGCCCTCACGACACTTATGACCCGCTTTTGTGCGGGTGAAGATAGCTGTCTAGCCCGTAGCAATAATAATGCAAGCGAACCTGGCACCTCTGAAGCCAGAAATAGCAACGGCAAGCCCCGACGCAACAGGCACAAGCGTCGAAGCAACGGTGACAATACCGATGACACGGTGGTCAACGCTAGATTCAGTGGCTCCAAGTCTGGCCAGCGGAAGAAGCCATTTAAAAGAAACAATCCGGGCTCATCCAACTTGGACCGCATACTCGATCGTCCATGTCAGATCCACGGCACCCCCGATAAACCAACCAATCATACCAACAGAAGCTGTTGGGTCTTTAAACAGGCCGGCAAGTTAAATACAGAGAACAAGGAGAAGGTGTCGCAAAGTGAGGACGACGACGAGGAGCCCTGTCCGCCGAACACAGGGGGACAGAAGAAGTTTCCCCCTCCCCCCAGGTTAAAACGGTGAGCATGATATACGTTACCCATATCCCCAAGAGGGAGCGCAAACGCGTGCTTAGGGACGTCTGTGCGATAGAGTCAGTCGCCCCAAAATTTAACCCATGGTCGTCCTGCCTGATCACCTTCGATCGCAGGGACCATCCAACCAGTATCCGTCATGGCGGTTCAGCCGCACTGGTCCTCGACCCAATCATTGATGGACTCCACCTCACGCGAGTCCTCATGGACGGCGGCATCAGCCTCAACCTGCTCTATCAGGATACAGTCTGCAAGATGGGCATCGATCCATCAAGGATCAAGCCCACAAAAGCTACCTTTAAAGGAGTAATACCAGGTGTAGAGGCCCGCTGCACGAACTCAATCACATTGGAAGTCGTCTTCGGATCCCCGGACAACTTCCGAAGCAAAGACTTGATCTTCGATATAGTCCCCTTTCCGCAGTGGCTATCACGCACTGCTAGGACGAAATGCATTTGCTCGATTCAATGCGGTGCCACACTATGCTTATCTCAAACTCAAGATGCCCGGACCACGCGGTGTCATAACAGTCAATGGAAACACGGAACGGTCCCTCCGTACCGAGGAGCACACCACGGCCCTGGTAGCGGAAGTACAGAGCGGCCTTATCAAGCAGAGTATCAATTCAGCGGCCAAGCTCCCGGACACTGTCAAATGAGTCCGGACTACTCCGCATCTTGACAGTCCAGCTTGTCAGGAGTTCGACTAGCAATTCGGCCTCCGTCTCAGTCCCGACCAAATGGCGGCGTACGTACCGCGCGTACATAACTACGTACTCAAAATACCATGGGCAAAGACGGAGGCACAACTTGATTGTGGTCCATAATACGGCTCGACCTTCCTCGGGCACACTTACTTTCTGTTTTCTTTTTATCCTTTTTAGGTTTCTTTTCCATAGGCCCCTCACGACGGCCTGATCATCGACTCTTTCGAAGGATGGATATGCCAAGGCGGCAAGCAGCATAGACGTGTGGGGGGAATCTCTAGGTGGTCTTCTTGACGATCACTCTACCTGTTTTCACGACCCGCACACAGCTCCCCCTTGGTCTCGGCATGTTAAATAGCCTTGTTGCCTATCGCACTATTTGTACAAATATGCTTTGATGTATTAATCAAATTATAATGAAAACAGTTTGCGGCCCAACTTATGTGGAACTGGCTTACTACTTCATTTTATTTCGCTATTCTTATCGATTGCACCCGTACACTTTGGTACGCTTTAATTCGCCAGGGGCTTCATTGCGCTCCGCACTACGGCAACAAAGTCCGAACACTTTTTACAGTATAGTTTGGCACCTCGAATTTAGCATTATATGCATCGGCTCCGAATCATGTCTTTGGTCAATAGTTGGGTTGCCCGGCTCCTGTGCTTACTACCTTACGTTCCGTCCTATCGGCTAGGGTAGTAAAGGGAGAACTACTACGATTGTGTTTCTGGTTTACCGGGTAAACACCTCAGTAGAGAAAGCCGGAAACTGACTGTCATGATGCAGCGAGAGCTGGTCAACTATTCAGAGGTTAAAATCTCTTGCGATTTTTTCCCGCATTATGCGACGGATCGGCCTCCACCCGATCAGGTGTCTACATCACCCTAGTCTGGATTAACATATCCTCACTAGGGGCTGCGCCTACATTTCTATTGTCAAACTCCTATGGCTAAGTGAGGGTGATAAAGCCACATAGTCCGATTGCCTGGTTCGTTGCACTAAACACCTCCTTCAAGGACCAAACTCTTGGATCAAGAGTGTTTAGGTTTCAACCCGAACACCCCCGTACTACCTACGTGGGGGCTGAAGCCGACGACTGGCCAACTCTCAGATTTAATAAAACGGCCGCACAGGAAGCGAAATTTTAATAAACAACAAGCATTATATTACATATCAGCTTTGTTTCATAATACATGACGGGATAACATGAATGTATTCATTCAAAGATAATGTCTTTTGCGCACTGGCCCTCTACAATGCGGGATCCCTCCAGGACATCATCAAAATACCGCTCGGGCGTATGGTGCTCCTTGCCCGTGGGCGGCCCCTCTCTCGCGAGCTTGACAGCGTTCATCTTCGCCCACTGCACCTTGACACAGGCGAAGGCCATCCGCACACCTTCGATGCAGATCGACCACTTGATGGCATCAAGCCGAGGGCAGGCATCGACCAGCCGCTTCACGAGCCCGAAGTAGCTGCTGGGTATGGCTTCGGTAGGCCATAGACAAATTATCAAATCCTTCATGGCCAATTCGGCCACCCAATGCAGTTTGGTTAGCTGTTTCAGCTGATCGCTAAAGGGCACCGGATGCTCTGGCGCAAGGTATTGCGACCAGAACAGCTTCTCCGTTGAGCTCCCCTCTTCGGCTCGGAAGAACTCCGCAACATCAGCAACACCGCGCGGAAGATCCGCAAACGCTCCTGGAGAACTCCAAATCCAGGTCAGTCAGAGGTACCTTTTCTTCACAAATTTGCTCTGCATAATAAAGGCCTTACCCGCCGCGATTTTCCTGGCCTCCTGGATTTCCTGAAGGGCGCCCTGGGCTTCAACCCGGGCCTCTTGTGCGCTTTGGCGGGCCTTTGCAAGTTCGGACTCTTGGTCCGCAAACTTGCGCTCCAAGGACTCACATTTCTTTACAGCGTCCTAGAGCTCCTGCTGGACCTCCCCGACCCTTGCCTCGTGTTTTTCGCGGGCAGCTTGTTCCTTCGCTGCTCTCTTCTGGGCCTCGGCCAGCGAGTTCTTGAGGGACTCCACCTCGGTCGCAGCTCCTACGAAATATCATGATAACATGATCAACACAAGCAATTCATATCTTCCTAGATCTGAATAGGTCATTGCATACCTTGCTTGTCCTCTAATTGTTTTTTCACACTGCCGAGCTGTTCCTCGACCCGCTCCAGACTCTGCTTCAGTTTGGAGACTTCGGCAGAATGGGAGGTCGCAGCCAGCATCGACGCCTGCTTATTCACATAGACATGTACGGTTAGTCTCCTGCGAAATTATTTGATCCTCTGTCCGGCTTTTCTTTTCGAACACCGGACAGAGTCTCAGGGGCCACTGTCTATACTATGACATTCTTTTTGCATAAATTACGTCGCATACCTCAAAGCCTGTTAGAAGGCTGGTGCAGGCTTTGGTCAGTCCGCTCTTAGCGGACTGAACCCTCTCAACCACCGTACCCATGAGGGTACGGTGTTCCTCAACAATGGAAGCACTTTGCAGTGCTTCCAGTAAAGTATCCGGTGCCTCTGGATGGACAGAGGTCACCGGTAGAATAGGTGCACCTCCTTCTTTCGAAGGAGGCTGCTTGCCTGATTCTGGAGCCATATGGGCCTCCGGAATAATATTCGGCTGGGGGCCGAATTGGATATGGCCCCCATCGCCAGTCTCCGGGGGGATTTGCTCCCCCATGTGTCCGGCGGCCGAGGTATCACCCTCTGGCACCACCCTGACGGCCGCCTGTATCTCTCCCTGGCCTGGGGAGGTCCTTCGTGACAACATCTCGGCGTCGTCCATGTCCTTGGGAGAGGAGGCCGCCGGAAGTGACCCGCTGTCCATCACCTTCGGATCTAGCAAATTCCCCGAAGATGAGGATCGCTGGGGCCGGGTGTGGGCCGGATTGCAGCGCATGATTCGACATATTAAAACCGCGAAGTAAAGAAGTTGGATATATACGTGCATGAGTGCCTTTGAGTACTTACGATTCGGCCAGGGGCTTATCCCTGGGACGCCACTCGGAGCTGCTGTCAGTATCCAGTGCGGGATTATCCGCAGGAGAGACCCTCCCTCTCTTGGACGCCTCTGCATCCAGATTTGTGGAGGCCGCCCTTTTCTTTCTTCCGCCCTCAAGGGGAGAATTGCTTTCCTCCTCCTCCTCGTAGTCCTCGGTGGCGGGGGAGGAGTGGGTTCGGCGTCTTCGGACATCATGTCCGAAGTGCCTTTACGGTGGAGGCCACTTCTGGTCTCCTTGGCCTTCTTCTTAGCCTTATTCTTTGGCACCTAGTAGGGCGCCGGAACCAGCATCTTCGTCAAACGTGGGATTGCTGGGTTTTTGGGTAGCGGGGCCGGACACTGGATCTGCTCCGCCTTCGTTGTCCAGCCCTGAAAAGACAGATAGGGAAGCTTAGACATCTTCCTTGAATGTACGGGTGAAGGATACACCTTGAAATACAAAAAACTTCTTCGGCCACGTCTCATTGGCCTTAAAAAGCACCTTCCAGATGCCTTCGTGTGTAGCGCTGAAGAACTGCTGCAAGGTCTGGTTCTTGGACGGATCGAACTCCCACAAATTGCAAGTCCGGCTTTGGCAAGGAAGGATCCGGCGAAAATGCATCACCTAGATCACATTGACAAGCTTGATGTTCTTGTCCACCATGCTCTTGATGCGCGTCTGCAGCGCTGTCAGCACGTCCGATGACGCCCAGTCCAGGCCCTTTTCTAGCCAGGAGGTAAGCCGCATTGGGGCCCCGAACTTGAATTCGGGAGTGCGCGGCCCAGGTGGCGTCGCGGGGCTCTGTGACGTAGAAGCACTGCTACTACCACCCTTTGACGGTCTCCACGAAGGTACCTTTGGGCCATGGGACATTGGACAGCTTGCTCACCATAGCGCCTCCGCACTCTGCGTGTAGACCACCCACCACCTTCGGCTTTACATTAAAAATCTTCAGCCACAATCCGATGTGGGGTGGGATGCAGAGGAAGGCCTTGCACACGACAATGAATGCCGAGATGTTGAGGAAGGAATTTGGGGCCAGATCATGGAAATCTAGCCCGTTGTAGAACATGAGTCCGCGGACGAATGGGTGGAGAGGAAACCCTAACCCGCGGACGAAGTGGGGAATGAACACCACCCTCGCATGGGGCTTTGGGGTGGGGACGATCAGCCCCTTGGCCGGAAGCCGGTGGGCGATTTCCTGGGCCAAGTACCCCGTCTCCCGGAGCTTTCTAATGTCCTTCTCCATGACGGAGGAGGCCATCCACTTGCCCTGCGCTCCAGGTCCGGACATGGACGGAGTGCTTTTTTGAGGCGGAAAGGATGGAAGCTTCGGCGCTGGAGCTCGAGAATGGGTGGGCAGAGAGAAAGAAGGCATGGGTGAAAGGGTGAATCCTTATCTCTTTATAAAGGCATCGAATATCAAGCGCCTCCCCACTCGCCTTAAAACTCGCCTATTCCCCAAGGGTTGTGCGGACGACACGGTGGGATTACCCATGCCCGTATTGTTGAGAATCCCGTGATAAGGGGACACGATCTCTGCTTCGACAAGACATGCCAATGGAAACCGCATCTCGAAACATGGAGCGGGAGGCTAAAAAATGGTTCGAGATAATGACCGTGCAGGGACGTGGCGTCTCACTACAAAAGATGTCGATAGATGGGATTTGTTGATATTATACTCTTTGCGGCTGTATGTGGAGCTTGTTTTGCATAGCCGGACACGTTTTCTGTGTTCGAGGACTACTTTGAAGTATTCGGAGGAGGAACCCGCCTTGCAATGCCGAAGACAATCTGCGCGCCGGACACATTGTCATTGAAGCCTGGTTCAGGGGCTACTGAGGGAGTCCTGGATTAAGGGGTCCTCGGGCATCCGGGCTATGTGACGTGGGCCGGACTGATGGGCCATGAAGATACAAGATAGAAGACTTCCTCCCGTGTCTGGATGGGACTCTCCTTTGCGTGGAAGGCAAGCTTGGCGTTCGGATATGAAGATTCCTTCCTCTGTAAACCGACTCTGTACAACCCTAGGCCCCTCCAGTGTCTATATAAACCTGAGGGTTTAGTCCGTAGGGCAGAATCATAATCATACAGGGTAGACTTCTAGGGTTTAGCCATTACGATCTCGTGGTAGATCAACTCTTGTAATCCTCATATTCATCAAGATCAATCAAGCAGGAAATAGGGTATTACCTCCATCAAGAGGGCCCGAACCTGGGTAAACATCGTGTCCCCTGTCTCCTGTTACCATCGACCTTAGATGCATAGTTCGGGACCCCCTACCCGAGATCCGCCGGTTTTGACACCGACAGTAGACCTCTGTCTTTTGGGCACCCTTTGATAGGCATCAGTGGTGGTCTTGTCACTCCTGTCCTCAAGCTCTTCTTGGATCTTCTCCACATAAGTCTGAATCTCTATCACCTTGACATCCAAGTCATGAAATTTGGTTTCAAAGATTCTCTCAAGACTCTCTTGATTCTAAGTCAGGGTGGACAATCCTTTCTTAATCCTCAAAGTAGCCCGAATAAGATATCCAAGTTGGTCTTGTTTTAACTTGATAAAAACTTGTGAAGCCTCGTCAACACTTGGCATTTTGGCTGCCTTCTCTGCTTTTGCTTTTGCTCTCTTCTCTTGAGCCTCTACTGAAGTAGGATCTGCAGCATCCATGACAACTGTGTTGTCCTCAAAATCAGGCCTCAAGGGAAGGTGCTCTTTGTCCAACAGGTATATGCCTTTGCCCATCTTGGAGTTGATGAGCATCTGAATGTGTGGAGCATACCCACATGATCTCTTCTGATCAGCAGCTGTCCTCTTGATTGTCTCTACAATCAGTCTCATCACTTTGAACTTTTCTGGCACATCAAACATATGCAGCAAATTGATGGAGTGTCCTCTTATCATTCTATCATCTCCAGACTTGGGCAACAATGTGTGCCTCAGAATAGTATTGATTGTGGGCAATCCTGACAGAAGATTATAGACAGAGCCAAACTTGTGATGTTCCAAGGCTGCATCAGGAATCTCCTTATACATATGTGCCATGGAGTTGTGTCCTTTCCTAGGCTTTACATACACATCAGTATCATCATCATGCTCTTCAGGGGCATTGATTAGCTCGGCCCACTCAGCAATAGTAGACTGGTACCTAGTACCCTCAGTCATCCAGGCAATTCTTCCATCTGGGTAGAAGTGAGCTGTGGAATAAAATTGCATGATAAGCTCATCATTCCACTTGGTCAATTTCTGACCCACAAAAGCATCAACTCCATTCATTCTGAAGCTCTCATGAACTCCAGGAAAGTGATATTCATTTTCATCAATGTATTCCCAATCAACCCATTTCATATCACTGCCTATGGGCTTCTTATCCAGGAGCACAGTCTCATAGACGTCCTGCCGTTCCTTAGTGTGAAACCTATAGTCTACAGCAGTTCTCCTCCTTGCAGCATAGGGATCTGACTGTCTCCACAATCTGAGACCTGCATCCTTCCTTATCTTCATGTTTTTAGCCACTGGATGTGTATCATCATGATCTGGGATCTTAGGCTTCAACTTTCCGAGCACTTGGGCTTCATCTTCTTCTTCCATTTCAGGCACTGGGGCCTTGTTCTTTTCTGCTACAGGTATGTTTCTCGTGCTTCTCTTTGGTGCAGTCTTGGGGGCTTGAGCAGTAGCTTTGGGGGCAGTCTTGGGCTTTGATGGAGTAGCTCCAGACTTGATGGCATCCCCCATCAGCTTCTGAGCTTTGGGTGCTGGTGCAACATCCTCTTCTTCATCTTCTTCCTCATTAGATGAGTGCCTCTCAAATTCAGCCATGGGATCAACTCGCTTGCACCATCTCCCTCTCTTCCTTTCCTTCTTTTTCTTGCCCTCACTAGCAGCCTCTCCAACAGTTGATTTGGAGGCTTCAAGAGTTGAGGCTCTGGCCTTAGACATGGGCACTCTCTTGGCAGGAGCCTTCTTGTTCAAACCAGGCTTGGTTGAAGCTGCTGTGCCAAACTCTTTCTTGACAACCTTCTTCTTGGAGCTGACCTCCTCCTCAACAGTAACATAGTCTTCATCCTCTGAATCTGAGTTTCTCTTCTTCCTTGTCCGTGTTGCTCCCTTGGGCAAGTTGCTTGGGGTGCTTCTGCTACCCTCATCATAGCTGCCAGAGGGACTAGTGCCCTCACATAGGTTAACTTGCTCCACGGACTTGTTTTGGCTGTCACTTTGATCTGACATTGCTGACACTGCAAACTGAAAGCTGACCCTGTGAATAGATGTAGTTGAGATAGAGTGGATGAGCATCACAAAGTGCGGTGATTTTGCAAAACAATTGAGTCAAAAACTTAGTTTTAGTTTTCTACAGAAAGCATTTCGGGGCTACCGATTTGTTAAACTCGGTGACACCGAAGCAATATTAGAGTCTAAACTAGTGAAATCAGTCAGACCGAGACACAGTTTGGTGACTCTGAGATTGCTAGGGTATCACTGAGAGTTGAACTCGGTCGCACCGATTTGCAAGTTTCGGTCAAACCGAAAGTTACAAGTGCAATGGCCTAGGCCAAATCGGTGAGACTGATTTCTACAACTCGGTCAGTCCGAGATGAGTTCGGCGGAAACCTAACCCTAAATTTTCAAATCAAAACTAATCTAAAGGAAGTTTTTGCTAGATAGAAGTATCTCAAACGTAGCAAGAATCATGGCATTGTCTTTGTGCTAGGAATCAGAGTGAGAAAGCACAAAGGATCGAACTCATACTCTAACTTGGCGATGAGCTCACTACGGCGGCAACGGCGGTGAAGATTCCCATTGACAGCGGCGGAGACCAGCGGCAGGAGGTCGCTAGCAACGAGGAGACGATCCGGAGACTCGAGCTGGCAGAGCAGGATACGCGAGGGCGAAGGGTTTCGGAGAAATTTCCAAAATTTGACCCGTGGGTATATATATCCTGACCCTGTCGGTGTGACCGAGTGGAATGACTCGGTGGCACCGAGATGCAGAATCGCAAGTGGTTACTGCAACTCGGTGTGACCGAATAGTTCAAATAGGTTGCACCAAGATTGAAAACCTAGATCAACTCAATGAACTCGGTATGACCGAAAGGGATGAATCGGTCAGACCGAAATACACAGAGAGGTTTTGGAAGTTTAAGTCTATGACGAATCGGTGGCTCCGAGTGCTCCTCACCTAGAGGGTTCGAATCTGACTTGATCAAACTTTGCGATGTAGCATGAATGGAGTTTGAGACAAGAAAAACATAGATAGCTAGAGGAAGTTCTTACGCATTCTTGTCCATCCATTTGGCAAAGGAAAAAGACCAAACAATCAAAGCAACAAATGGATGTCCCCGAATGAGAAAAATATGCAATCAACATGCTCACACAATAAGATGGCAAATGAAATATGTGGCGAAGCATGCACAAACACTCTAGCATCTATCAAGCAATTGGCGATGACTATGTCATCTATATATGAGTATATTGACTGAGAAGTCAAATGAGAACATTTGATCGTAGGTCATACTCATCGTTTAAGCACAAGTGGGGTTACCACTTTTACATAAAGCATTGTTGTCTTCACACCATTAGAGTTGCTTTAGCTCAATTCTTAGAGTAAAGCACCCCCTAGATGTGATATCCCCCTAAGAGGGATGAACTAACCTTGGGTTTTGTCGATGGTGACTTCATGTAGATGTTGAAGATGTGGATGCTCAATGTTGATATAGATCATTTGGAGCAATCCGTTGGAGTGAGTTGCACTTTCAATACCTACATGGGTTAGTCCCACAAGGAACAAACAAGGATATCCATAGACATAGAGTGAAGTACACACAAGATGATGTCCATGAAAGCATTAGGTTACCTTGTCCCTTGACTTACCAACAATAGGGTTTGTGACTCCTTGAACTAGTGCAAGATGTGGAAGTTGTTTGCACTTGTTCTCACCAAAATGATATGAGTGAAGTATGTTGCTGGAGTCACCCTCAAGAACTCTCTAGTTCTTCTTCTTCAGGATCCACATCATCTTGATGGGAATCCTTGGAGTTGTAGTCATACTTGATGAAGTAGAACTTGATGTAGTCTTGGGAACTCACTTGACCAAGGCCTTGGGAGCTTCTTCAAATGCATCAATCTCCTCTTGAAGCTTGTCCTTGCCTTTTTTCTTGTGGTCTTGTGGTGGAAGATCATCTTGAGCTTGTGCCCCCTTGAAGGAAGTAGGATCGTACTTCTCTTGTTGAGGAACAAACTTCGTCTTGGGGTATTGATCTTCTTCCCACTCGACTCCATTGGCATTGAACTTTCATTCAAAACCAACACCTTGATTCTTCTGGTTCCTTCCTTGCTTGCGTACAATTTCCTCAAATTGCTTACTTCCGGCAAGGCTCTTGTAAACACCTTTTTTTTCTATAATTCCCTTCAATAAGCTATTTTCTTGCTCAAGTGTAACTTGGCTAAGAGAATCCTTAGTGGAATCAAGAGAACTACTAGAGGCAACAATATTGTATTTAGCATGATTATTGTTACTACAGATGAAGAATCTTTCTTGTACTTGTTGCTAGATTTTACTTGTGGCATGTAAGTGGACAGGAGTAAACACTTGGCAATGTAAGAAGAACTTTTCTTACGAAGATCATCATTGATTTCTTTTAAGAACCCATGCTCTTGCTCTAGGTTGAGCTTTTCAAAGCGTAGCTTCTCATGAGTCTTTAAAAGCTCTCGATGATCTTCTAAGGTAGTTTCATGAGCTAACTTAAGAGTGTTTAGTTCTTTAGTTAGACGCTCAATCTCCTTCTTATCATCGTCATTCGTTTTATCTTGATTAGCATGATTAATAGCAAGTTCATCATAGTTTTCATCACTAGAGTTGTCAAAAAGTAAATCATCATCACCTAGCAAATCATCTTCATCACTATTGAAATCAACATACTCGGGGTGTGATACCTTTGGGCCTTTAGCCATGAAGCATCTTCCAATTCCTTCATGTGGTGAATCAAAAATGTCATAGGAGTTGGTTGACACAAGTGCTAGACCGGCAACACCTTCATCTTGAGTATATTCAGAGTCGGAGTGATAACTTCTCTCGGAGTGGTGGTCAGAGTCGGAGCTGGATACCCATTCACCAACATGAGCTTGATGTCTTCGTTTTGTATATCTCCTTGATGACTTGTCCTTCCTTTCTGAATCCTTGCTTCTGTAACATCCCAAATTTCCAATTTGGAATGTTATACATAGATCATCATTGCATATCATGTTTTCATTGCATTTTGACAAATCCTCGGTAAATCCTAAGCAACTCAAGGACCCTCGGATAGAGTTGGGGATTTTCCCGAAATTGTTTTCAATTAATTTTCCAACGAGGATTGTGGTTTTAATTATTTTTCTCTCCGGAAAAATATTTCATTTTAAATAAACGAGAGGAGAAAATATGACTTCTCCAAAACAATTGAAATACTGGAGGAAAAATGTTAAAATCATTATTTGGAATTTATTTGGATTTTATTTGCAATTTTTATTGCATTAAAAATATTGCATGTTTTCAAAATATTTATTTTTTTGATTTTAAAAATGTTCACCCTATTCTAGATTTTCTAACTAGACGGGGAAATTTTATTTCATATTTTTCTGATTTTTATTTATTTTTCTATGCAATATTTTCCGCGGAACTTATTTATAAAAAAAAAACGCGCCCGCGCCGACTGGGCCAAAGGCCCAGCCGACGGCCCGCCCGCGGCCACTCCTCCTCCCGCACGAAGCCGCCGCCGCCGGAGTCTGTTCCGGGCACGGAAGCCGCTGCCGCCTCGGGTGCCCCCTTCCCCAAGCACCGCCGCCGCCCCCCCTCCTTAAATACCCCCTTTTCTCTCCTCACCCCGCCGCCGCCGCCGACATCGCCGCCGCCGCCGCCCGCCCGCATCTCGCCGCCGCCGCCGCCGGTTGCCTCGCTCGCCCGCCGCCACCGGGAGCCCGGAGCCGCCGCCCCTCGCCGCCCTCGCCGCCTCCCCGAGCCCCGCACCCCGCCGCCGAGCCCCGCCCGCCGGAGCCCGCCCGACGAGGTACAGCCGCCGGCCGTTTTTCCGTCGTTGACCGGTTTTCTGTAAAAAAAAACCCTAGATCGTTTTTTTCGGTTTTCTTATTTCGCGAGCGTTCACCGAACCGTTCGTTTTAACGAACGCGTTCGTCGGTTTTTCTCTGTTAAAGAACGTCCGTTATTTAACCATTCGTCCGTTTTTCTTTTTCGTCGGAGTTTTCTCGTTATTTTCTCAGATTCGATTTCTGATCGAATTTTCGATTCTGTTTAACTTCTCGCTCGTTTATCGGAATCAGGCGATTCAAGCGCCTAGAGTTTCGTCTCGAAATTCTCTTTCCGTTTAACCTACTCAAACAAGTTTTTGCTACAGTAAAATTTGACCTAGATTCAGATTAGCAAACGAAGTTTCTTATTTTTCGTCGTTTGACTTTCGTTGCTTCTTTCGAGTTGATTCTTTTTGCAAACCGGAGTTCTTAAGTTGAATTTTCTGGTTGGATCTTTCATTCAAGTTTTACCTGTGCATTAGTTGAGTACTGATTGTATGCTTGTTTGTTTGCGATAGAGTACCCGGAGTGTGCCGCTTGTTACTTCGACTCGCTAGGTTTTGCGGATCGTCAGCAAGGCAAGTAACACTTTGATCATATCCCGTTCATACCCAGTTTTATTGCATTAGATCTTTTTTCCCAAAACACATTGCATGATTAGGATCTAATTAAACTGAGGGTATTGGAAAGTAGTTGAGGTAGTACCTATTACCTGTTTCATTTATCAAACCCTTGGGAGTTACTTTTACGTTGCTCTTATATTGCCATGCTATGCTCGTAGAGGTGGATTGGGTTTGAGAGATATTCATGACAGATGTGAGATGTTTATTAATGGTTCAACTTAAGGTGGCAACTAAAACTCACATCTGGGTGGATTGAGGCACCTGGAGAACCCAGTGTTGTCTGTATGTATAAGGTCCGCCACCCAGGCTCAAAGGGATCATAAGATTATTCATGCTAGAAACTTCCGTGTGCAGCCACAAGCTATTATGGGCTCTAGCATAGCTGAGTAGGTTACATGATCTCTTGAAGAGGTGGACTAGCAGATGTAGGGGAAAGTAGGTGTACCGGTCCATCCAGAGTAGAGAGTGATTGTTTCTGAAAGACTGTGTCTCGGTCATCCGTTTCTCAAACATCATGCAGTGCGAGAATCCAGCGGAGGCGATCGAGTCTTGTGGGGAAAAGTGCACAAACCTCTGCAGAGTGTACAAACTGATCATGATTAGCCGTGTCCCCGGTTATGGACAACTTGAGTATCTAGTACCTGGATTATCATTTGAATCTCGTCACCGTGATACTTATAATTAATTTTGTTGGGGTAATGATATTACTTAATTGGGATTGAGTTGGAGGTACCTTCTCAATGTTTCAACCACCATGATAGTTAAATAAAATTTATTCCTTTGCAGTTGGATAAAATTGGCTTTTCGCAAAAACTGTAACCATAGAGCCTTTCCACCAGCCGTATATGCATATAGTATAGCATTATCGTTGTACATTGTTCTCTATGTGTTACATTGCCAGCATATTCTATGTGCTGACCCGTTTTCGGGCTGCAACGTTTCATGTTGCAGACTTTTCAGACGACGAGTAAGGTGCCTTAGGTCGTGGTCTTATACTCAGTGATGCCGCTGGAGTTGATGGACTCACTTATCTTCCAAGTCTTCCGCTGTTATCGTTATTAGATGGCCTTAAGCCATGTTTATCATACTTAATCTCTTCGGAGATATTCGATGTAATAAGTGTGTGATTGCTACTCTGTTATAAATCCTCCATTTGTATTGTGCGTGTCAGCATTACTGATCCAGGGATGACACTGGTGCACAGCAGCACATGCCATTTGAGGTCTGGTCGCTACAGCTTCTGCGAGAGGTTCTTCGTTCATAACGATCATCTCTACTTCTTCTCTCCCTTGGAGGTGATTCTTCTCTTTTGCTTCTCCTTTTAGGTGATTCTTCTCTTCTTTTGTAGGGAGCCGTACACTCATTGGAGTAGTGTCCGGGTCTTCCACAATTGTAGCAATTACGCTCACGACTAGAAGATCTTTTGTCATTGTAGGACCTTGACTTGGAACTTCTTTCTTTGCTTCTACTCTTGTAGAACTTGTTGAAGTTCTTCACCATTAGGCTCAATTCTTCATCGAAGGCTTGTTTCTCACTTGATGATGTAGGAGCATCACATGAGGCTTTGTAAACACCACTAGACTTGTTGTGAAGCTCTTCTTTATCCTTGAGTGACATCTCATGAGTAACAATTCTTCCAATGACTTCGGTTGGCTTGAGATCTTTGTAATTGGGCATCATTTGGATCAAGGTGCACACGGTATCATATTTTCCATCCAAGGCTCTTAGGATCTTCTTGATTATGAATCTGTCGGTCATCTCTTCACTTCCTAAGCCGGCAATCTCATTTGTGATGAGAGCAAGCCTGGAGTACATTTCAGTGACACCTTCACCATCCTTCATTTTGAACTTGTCAAGCTGACTTTGAGGCACATCCAATTTGGATTCCTTGACGGAGTCGGTACCTTCGTGCATATCAATCAAAGTATCCCAAATTTCCTTTGCATTCTCAAGACGGCTGATTTTGTTGAATTCTTCGGGGCACAATCCGTTGAAGAGGATATCGCAAGCTTGAGCATTGTATGCAACATCTTCAATTCTTCTACGGTCGCTTCATGATTCGGTTCTCTCCCATCGAAGAATTCACCTTGCAAGCCAATACACGCAATAGCCCAAACGGTGGTGTTATGTCCAAGAACATGCATTTTCATCTTATGCTTCCAACTAGCAAAATTAGTACCATCAAAGTAAGGACCTCTACGGTGGTAATTTCCCTCGCTAGACACCATACTCTCCTAGGTTGTGAAACCAAGGCTATGATCACCAAAGCTATGGAAATCAAGGCAAATGGAGACCAAAGATATAATACCACTTGAAGGACCGAAAGTATGTCTAGAGGGGGGGTGATTAGACTACTTGACCAAATAAAATCTAGCCTTTTCCCAATTTTAAGTCTTGGCAGATTTTAGCAACTTAGCACAAGTCAAGCAATCAACCTACACATGCAATTCTAAGAGTATAGCAGCGGAATGTAAATCATTGCATATGAAGGTAAAGGGGAGGAGTTTGGAGGGAGCAAACGCATCGTAGACGCGGAGATTTTTGGCATGGTTTTGATAGGTGGTGCTATCGTACATCCACGTTGATGGAGACTTCAACCCACGAAGGGTAACGACTGCGCGAGTCCACGGAGGGCTCCACCCACGAAGGGTCCACGAAAAAGCAACCTTGTCTATCCCACCATGGCCATCGCCCACGAAGGACTTGCCTCACTAGGGGTAGATCTTCATGAAGTAGGCGATTTCCTTTCCCGTACAAACTCCTTGGTTCAACTCCACAATCTTGACGGAGGCTCCCAAGTAACACCTAACCAATCTAGGAGACACCACTCTCCAAAAGGTAATAGATGGTGTGTTGATGATGAACTCCTTGATCTTGTGCTTCAAATGATAGTATCCCCAACACTCGACTCTCTCTCACAGATTTGGATATGGTGGAAAGATGATTTGAGTGGAAAGCAACTTGGGGAAGGCTAGAGATCAAGATTCTTGTGGTTGGATTGGAATGTCTTGGTCTCAACACATGAGTAGGTGGTTCTCTCTCAAAAAATGAGTACTGGAAGTGTAGGCACATTCTGATGGCTCTCTCCTCGAATGGAGGAAGGGTGGAGGGGTATATATAGCCTCCACACAAAATCTAACCGTTACACACAATTTACCAAACTCGGTGGGACCGAATAGTGAAACTCGATCAGACCGATTCAGTTCAAAATGGGAACGTTAGGCTTTTCGGTGGGACCGACATGATCAACTCGGTGGGACCGATGTGCTAGGGTTAGGCCATAACTTGATCTCGGTGAGACCGATCACATGAATTCGGTGAGACCGATTTCAGTAAAAGGCAAACAGGGAGTTGGTTAGGCAAACTCGGTGGGACCGATCGCTCATTTCGGTGATACCGAAACATTATGAAAAGGAAACAGAGAGTTTGCATTGCGAACTCGGTGGGACCGATCGCTCATTTCGGTTAGACCGAAACATTATGAAGGGAAACAGAGAGTTTGCAATCCCATCTCGGTGAGATCGAGATCCCTATCGGTGAGACCGAAATGATTATGGTTTCTGGCTATGGCTATGTCAATAGAAGTCGGTGGCGCCGGATAGATCAAATCGGTGGGGCCGAGTTTGACTTTAGGTTTAGGACATATGTGGAATTGGGAAAGTGGTTGAGGGCTTTTGGAGCATATCACTAAGCATTTTGAGCAAGCAAGCCATTAAGCAACACCTCATCCCCTTTTAATAGCATTGGCTTTTCCTATGGACTCAATGTGATCTTGGATCACTAAAATGAAAATGTAGAGTCTTGAGCTTTTGCCAATATGTGTCCTTAGCATTTTGAGGGGTCCACATATTTAGTCCATGCCATGCCAATCACTGAACTTTCTGAAATGATCATCTTGAAAGAGTATTAGTTCAATGAGCTATATGTTGTTAAGAATTACCAAAACCACCCAGGGATTAGTTGCACTTTCAAGGGGGGGGGGTGTTTGAGGAAATGATGCAGGTACTGAAAATTTTACTACGTGGGAGTCAAACGCGGGAGTGAAATGCTGGGGCTATTGAAAATTTTGATGATGGTGCATCGCACACGGTCCGGAGATAAGAACTGTGTGTTTTGAAATAGAAAAACCCTCGAGCCGGGCAGATATTTTCGAGGGATGCAGGCGGGATTGGGAACAAGAAACAGCACACACGGTCGAAACACAATAACCGTGTGTTATTAAACAGAAAAAAGCTGCAGGCGGGTAGATATTTTTGAGAGCGGAAGCCTCGTGGAGCCCAATGCACACGGTTAGTTTGAGTAAACCGTGTCTGTTGCGTCATCCGACTTGTCTAATTAATGTTCATAAATTTGGCAAAAAATGACGCGGGAGAGGGCCTGAACACGAACACACTTGCATGTGGACCAAATTTATGTATGCAAAGGGTGGTTTGATTTTCAAATACCAAATGCAACTTTGATGTGGCACGTATCTTGCAAAGTGCACGATATTGCTTGCCCCCACCCCCCTCGTGTCGGCATGAAGGGAATCCTAAGCTATGAATGCATGCCCCCTCCCCCAACCGAGGTTCACCTAGCAAAGTGCGAAGTAGCTTGCAGCCCCCTCCCTCGTGTCGACACGAAGGGAATCCTAAGCTATGAATGCATGCCCCCCTCCCCCCAACCGAGGTTTACCTAGCAAAGTGCGAAGTAGCTAGCAGCCCCCCTCCCTCATG
>NC_057814.1:427033107-427044001 GCF_018294505.1 Triticum aestivum | reverse complement strand
AGCTAGCAGCCCCCCTCGTGTCGCTACAAAGGGAATCCTAAGCTATGAATGCATGCCCCCCCCAACCGAGGTTCACCTAGCAAAGTGCGAAGTAGCAGCCCCCCACACACACTTTCAGTCGGCGGGCCAGAGAGGCATATCTCACCAAGATGGATTGTAAAATGGACCAAGAATAATCCACCTTGGTCGTACAACCTCTCTCTTGTTTTTGGTCAAAATTATGGTCGTCCATGCGACCCCGGAGATGGGCTAGCTCGCCAATAATCACGCAAGTAGCTAGTCCTCGAAGACAACCACTACATGTGTGTAGCCCAAACATATGTATGGAGAGGTGTGTTTTTGAGTAAAAATGGAACAAATTTGATGTGGCACCGTGATTTCGAACTAGAAATCCCCACACCGAGTGAGGGTTAGGTTGACGATGCATATGTATGTTACACCACACTTCAAGCCAATGATGGGGATTCATGCATGAATGCGTGCATAGTATATGCGCTCAAACTTAATTAGGTCTGAATCTCACCATGACCTATACTACGATAACACAAACCAAATGAAGAATCCGCCATGGTAACCTATCTTGTCGTCAGTGAAGGTGATCATGGATGTCCACGCAGGCCCACAAATATATAGGCTTGTCGCCGATAACCATGCGAGGGAGTGTTCTGCTCGAAGGCAACCACTACATGCATATGTATGGAGGTGATGCGTGCATGCATGTTAGAATACCATTTCACAACATTGATGTGGCGTGTGCGTCAAAAATTGTACACTAGCTCCCCACACAGAGCAAGATTGGGTCATGACGTGTCGTTGTACTAGCCACTTTGACTCGATGGGAGGGATTCATGCGTACACATGCATGTGTGTGTGCTCAAACTGTATCATGCGTGTCATCCCAGAGCATGACCTATATATATATATATACCGTATTACAAGCAAAAAAAATCCCCTCATAAGTCAAATTAACCTCTCTTGTGTTGTCAGGCAAAAAGTACTGATGGACCAAGCGGGCCCACAGATGGAAAGCATCGATATCGCTGATAGCCGCTTAAGTGGGTGCGAGAGGACAACCACCACCGCTTTGCATGTGGGCCAAACATATATATGTTGAATACCAAAAATGCACAACTTTGATGTGCCACATGCCTCAAAAACCGTAAGCCATGCACCCACACAGAGAGAGGTTCATGAAGCATACTACATATGATGGTCGCCTTCCCCCTCTTCACCGCATACTATATGCTCCTGCCGTAATATGTACAACCCAAAAAAATCCTCATCGATGGTGAAATTAATTAACCTCTCCCGATGTAGGTCAAAGTGATGCATGCATACATCGACGATGGCCTCGTGGGCCCACAGATGGAAGCGTCACACGTGAGTGTCCTAGCTAGGATAACCACCGCGTGCATGCATGTGGTCCAAAGAGGTGTTGTGTGATGTTTGAATAGCCAATTTTCACAATTTTGATGTGGCACGTGCCTCGAAAACAGAAAAGTCCCGACACTGAGTGGGTGTACTTGTTCATGGAAGCGTACGTATAGTATATATGCTAGTCCCCTCCCACCTCTTCGACGCGTACTATATACCACCATAACACAAACAAAAAAGATTCTACCTTGCTGGTCAAATTAACCTCACTGCCGGCTGTTCGTCAAAGTGATGGATGACGACCTCGTGGGCCCACAGAAAGCGTCACACACGAGTATCGAGTGTCATGTAGGACAACCATCGACTGCATGTGGCTAAAACATGTATGTATGAAAGGGTTGTGTAATGTTTTAAATAACGAATTCACGACTCTGATGTGGCACCGGCCTGCCTAACAAAATGGCCAACCCACACGGTGGCTCACAACTCGTAGTGTACTGTGAGCCACCCGCCACCCCGAGACGCACACACCCACACACACACCGCGAATCCACCACAACTATGATGCATGTTAAATTAATTATCCCGCGGTGAACATATATGTTACCAAAGGAGGGACGTTTTAATTTCGAAAAAATCACAGAGATCATTAAGACGTTTTAGTACATTAATTGATTGATTTTCTATAGGTATAATGTGCAAAAAATCAAATTTGAGCTACATGCACACGTGACAGTGCACCTAAGTGGATTGCAAAAACACACGTGTCTCACTGGGTGCATGTTTACTCCTCGTGCAACAAATTTCAAACATTGAGAATCTTAATTTTTAAATTCTAGTACATCCAAAACTTATTTGAAGTTCATGAAACTTATCGCGTTGTCATATGGACACCAATACAAAGTGGCATTGTACTTTTTTTTGTCAAATTTGAGACCAGTTTTGATGTAATCTTTATCTAATTACAAACGGGAGATTATTGATAATTGGGAACCAATATCCCAAACGGATTATTTATTCGAACTGTGAGCGTTAGACCAACAATGGATACGTGCCATGCTTCGGTTAAGCAATAAAGGGGCAGCATTAATCATCCAAATAGAAAAACAATATACGTGCCGCCGCGCGAGCATGCGTGAGTTGACAGGACGCAAGCGAGCGTCCGCCACGCAGGCAGACCGGGAGGCATGCGTATAGGTGTGTGAATTGACAGAGGCGTGCTCGCTGCGCAGTGCCATCGAGAGGCGTGCGAGCAGCTGTGTGAAACTTTGGTAGGCATGCCAGCAGTCCGGTGCGCAGGCTCATGATACGTCTCCAACGTATCTATAACTTTTGATTGTTCCATGCTATATATTCAGTCTTGGATGTTAATGGGCTTTATTATACACTCTATATTATTTTTGGGACTATCCTATTAACCGGAGGCCCAGCCCAAATTGCTGTTTTTTGCCTATTTCAGTGTTTCGCAGAAAAAGAATATCAAACAGAGTCCAAACGGAATGAAACCTTCGGGAACGTGATTTTTGGAACAAACGTGATCCAGAGGACTTGGAATCCACGTCAAGAAATCAACCAGGAGAGCACGAGGCAGGGGGCACGCCTACCCCCTGGGCACGCCCTCCATCCTCGTGGGGCCCACGTTGCTCCACCGACGTACTTCTTCCTCCTATATATACCTACGTACCCCCAAACTATCAAATACGGAGCAAAAAACCTAATTCCACCGCCGCAACCTTCTGTACCCGTGAGATCCATCTTGGGGCCTTTTCTGACGCTCCGCCGGAGGGGGCATTGATCACGGAGGGCTTCTACATCAACACCATAGCCTCTCCGATGATGTGTGATTAGTTTACCTCAGACCTTCGGGTCCATAGTTATTAGCTAGATGGCTTCTTCTCTCTCTTTGGATCTCAATACAAAGTTCTCCATGATTCTCGTGGAGATCTATTCGATGTAATCTTATTTTGTGGTGTGTTTGTTGAGACCGATGAATTGTGGGTTTATGATCAAGTTTATCTATGAACAATATTTGAATCTCCTCTGAATTCTTTTATGTATGATTGGTTATCTTTGCAAGTCTCTTCGAATTATTAGTTTGGTTTGGCCTACTAGATTGATCTTTCTTGCTATGGGAGAAGTGCTTAGCTTTGGGTTCAATCTTGCGGTGTCCTTTCCCAGAGACAGCAGGGGCAGCAAGCCACGTATTGTATTGTTGCCATCGAGGATAACAAGATAGGGTTTATATCATATTGCATGAGTTTATCCCTCTACATCATGTCATCTTGCTTAAAGCATTACTCTGTTCTTATGAACTTAATACTCTAGATGCATTCTGGATAGTGGTCGATGTGTGGAGTAATAATAGTAGATGCAGGCAAGAGTCGGTCTACTTGTCACAGACGTGATGCCTATATACATGATCATACCTAGATATTCTCATAACTATGCTCAATTCTATCAATTGCTCAACAGTAATTTGTTCACCCACCGTAATACTTATGCTCTTGAGAGAAGCCACTAGTGAAACCTATGGCCCCCGGGTCTATTTTTCATCATATTAATATTTCAACACTTAGTTATTTCTTTTGCCTTTTATTTTACTTTGCATCTTTATTTCTCTTTATCATAAAAATACCAAAAATATTATCTTATCATATCTATCAGATCTCATTCTCGTAAGTGACCATTGAGGGATTGACAACCCCTTTATCACGTTGGTTGCGAGGTTCTTATTTGTTTGTGTAGGTTCGAGGGACTCGTGCGTGATCTTCTACTGGATTGATACCTTGGTTCTCAAAAACTGAGGGAAATACTTACGCTACTTTACTGCATCACTCTTTCCTCTTCAAGGGAAAACCAACACAGTGCTCAAGAGGTAGCAAGAAGGATTTCTGGCGCCGTTGCCGGGGAGGCTACACACAAGTCAAGACATACCAAGTACCCATCACAAACTCATCTCCCTCGCATTACATTATTTGCCATTTGCCTCTCGTTTTCCTCTCCCCCACTTCACCCTTGCCGTTTTATTCGCCCTTCCTCCGTTCAATCTTGTGTTACCATGTGACTTCTTTTTGCTTGCATCTTCGCTTGCTAAAAGTTTATGGATCCTCATCCCCTTACTAATCTCTTTAAGAGATCCAATTATAATGAACCTATTGCTAGTGAGTTGAGTGCACTAGATTATCTTTATGAGGTTTTGCTTGAAATTCGTGAATCTGAAAATTGTGATGAAGTGCTTTATAAAGTGATTCACGATAGATCTTTGAATAAAAAGCATGATTGCAATGATGTTATTATAAATTCTATTGATGTCAATTGTGCTAATAATATGCAAAACCCTAAGCTTGGGGTGCTAATTTTGCTATGTCCTCTACTTGTTGCAGTGATCATGATTGGGGTGATTCTTCTTACGATCTTGAAAATTTACTTAATCCCCATGATGAATATGAGATCGATAATAATGTTTGAAATAATATTGAAAGTGGGTTTGGAAGAGTGTCAACTTTAGATTCCACACATTTGGATAATGTTCAATCTTATGAAGTTTTTCATAAAAGTGGGTTTGGAAAGGTCATGACTTTAGTTAATATTAATCCCACTATTTTGGAAGAGTGTCAACTTTGGATACATGTGGATCGTGTTAAGAATATG
This sequence comes from Triticum aestivum, assembly GCF_018294505.1. NCBI lineage: Eukaryota > Viridiplantae > Streptophyta > Magnoliopsida > Poales > Poaceae > Triticum > Triticum aestivum. The sequence continues at coordinate 427,038,976 of NC_057814.1, read as the reverse complement.
TTTTGTGATAGCTATATTGTTGAATTTGCTTATGATCCTACATGTAATTATTTTGAGAGAGGAAAATATGGTTGTAGAAATTTTCATGTTACTAAATTACCTCTCGTCATGTTGAGACTGCTATCGTCTCTTTCTTCTTCCTTGCATATGCTAGTTTTTGCTTGCTATGATAATTTGTTTACCTATAAGATGCCTATGCATAGGAAGTATGTTAGACTTAGATGTGTTTTTCATATGCTTTATGATGCTCTCTTTGTGCTTCAATTCTTGTCTTTCATGTGAGCATCATGGAAATTATCAATGCCTAGCTAGGGGCGTTAAAACGATAGCGCTTGTTGGGGGGCAACCCAATTTTATTTTTGTTTTTTGCTTCTGTTTAGGAATAAATATTTGATCTAGCCTCTGGTTAGATTTGTTTTTATGTTTTAATTAGTGTTTGTGCCAAGTTAAACCTATAGGATCTTCTTGGATGATAGTTATTTGATCTTGCTGAAAATTCCAGAAACTTTCTGTTCACGAAAACAATTGTTAAAAATCACCAGAACGTGATAAAAAACTGATTCCAATTTCTGCTGATCAATAAACAAATTTTCTAGGTCTTCTTATTTTGGCTGAATTTTTTGAGTTCCAGAAGTTTGCGTTAGTTACAGATTACTACAGACTATTCTATTTTTGACAGATTCTGTTTTTCGTGTGTTGTTTGCTTATTTTGATGAATCTATCGCTAGTAAAATAGTTTATAAACCATAGAGAAGTTGGAATACATTAGGTTTAACACCAATATAAATAAATAATGAGTTCATTACAGTACCTTGAAGTGGTGTTTTGTTTTCTTCCGCTAACGGAGCTCACGAGATTTTCTGCTAAGTTTTGTGTTGTGAAGTTTTCAAGTTTTGGGTAAAAGATTTGATGGATTATGGAACAAGGAGTGGCAAGCGCCTAAGCTTGGGGATTCCCATGGCACCCCAAGATAATATAAGGACACCAAAAAGCCAAAGCTTGGGGATTCCCCGGAAGGCATCCCCTCTTTCGTCTACTTCCATCGGTAACTTTACTTGGATCTATATTTTTATTCACCACATGATATGTGTTTTTCTTGGAGCGTCTTGTATTATTTGAGTCTTGATTTGTTAGTTTGCCACAATCATCCTTGCTGTACACACCTTTTGAGAGAGACACACATGATTCGGAATTTATTAGAATACTCTATGTGCTTCACTTATATCTTTTGAGCTATATAGTTTTTGCTCTAGTGTTTCACTTATATCTTTTGAGCTATATAGTTTTTGCTCTAGTGCTTCACTTATATCTTTTAGAGCACGGTGGTGGATTTGTTTTATAGAAACTATTGTTCTCTCATGCTTCACTTATATTATTTTGAGAGTCCTACAAAACAGCATGGTAATTTGCTTAAATTGAGAAATTAGTCCTAAAGTAATAGGCATCCAAGATTAGTAAAAATTATCTTATGCGTGTGTTGAATACTATGAGAAGTTTGATGCTTGATAATTGTTTTGAGATATAAAGATGGTGATATTAGAGTCATGCTAGTTGAGTAGTTGTGGATTTGAGGAATACTTGTGTTAATGTTTGTGATTCCCGTAGCATGCACGTATGGTGAACCGTTATGTGATGAAGTCAGAGCATGATTTATTTATTGATTGTCTTCCTTATGAGTGGCGGTCGGGGACGAGCGATGGTCTTTTCCTACCAATCCATCCCCCTAGGAGCATGCGCGTAATACTTTGCTTTGATAACCTGTAGATTTTTGCAATAAATATATGAGTTCTTTATGACTAACCTTGAGTCCATGGATTATACGCACTCTCTTCCTTCCACCATTGCTAGCCTCTCTAATACCGCGCACTTTTCGCCGGTATCATACACCCACCATATACCTTCCTCAAAACAGCCACCATACCTACCTATCATGGCATTTCCATAGCCATTCTGAGATATATTGCCATGCAACTTACCACCGTTCCGTTTACTATGACACGCTCCATCATTGTCATATTGCTTTGCATGATCATGTAGTTGACATCGTATTTGTGGCAAAGCCACCGTTCATAATTCTTTCATACATGTCACTCTTGATTCATTGCATATCCCGGTACACCGCCGGAGGCATTCACATAGAGTCATATTTTGTTCAAAGTATTGAGTTGTAATTGTTGAGTTGTAAGTAAATAAAAGTGTGATGATCATCATTTTTAGAGCATTGTCCCAAGTGAGGAATGGATGATGGAGACTATGATTCCCCCACAAGTCGGGATGAGACTCCGAACGAAAAAGAAAAAAAAAGAAAAAAAGAGGCCATAAAAAAGAAGAAGAGAAAAGGCCCAAATAAAAAAAAATGAGAGAAAAAGAGAGAAGGGACAATGTTACTATCCTTTTACCACACTTGTGCTTCAAAATAGCACCATGATCTTCATGATAGAGAGTCTCCTACGTTGTCACTTTCATATACTAGTGGGAATTTTTCATCATAGAACTTGGCTTGTATATTCCAATGATGGGCTTCCTCAAAATGCCCTAGGTCTTCGTGAGCAAGCGAGTTGGATGCACACCCACTTAGTTTCTTTTGTTGAGCTTTCATATACTTATAACTCTAGTGCATCCGTTGCATGGCAATCCCTACTCACTCGCATTGATATCTATTAATGGGCATCTCCATAGCCCGTTGATACGCCTACTTGATGTGAGACTATCTTCTCCTTTTTTGTCTTCTCCACAACCACCATTCTATTCCACATATAGTGCTATGTCCATGGCTCACGCTCATGTATTGCGTGAAGATTGAAAAAGTTTGAGAACACCAAAAGTATGAAACAATTGCTTGGCTTGTCATCGGGGTTGTGCATGATTTAAATACTTTGTGTGGTGAAGATAGAGCATAGCCAGACTATATGATTTTGTAGGGATAACTTTCTTTGGCCATGTTATTTTGAGAAGACATAATTGCTTAGTTAGTATGCTTGAAGTATTATTATTTTTATGTCAATATTAAACTTTTGTCTTGAATCTTTCGAATCTGAATATTCATACCACAATTAAGAGAATTACATTGAAAATTATGCTAAGTAGCATTCCACATCAAAAATTCTGTTTTTATCATTTACCTACTCGAGGACGAGCAGGAATTAAGCTTGGGGATGCTACGTCTCCAACGTATCTATAATTTTTGATTTTTCCATGCTATATTATATTCTATTTTGGATGTTAATGGGCTTTATTATACACTCTTATATTATTTTTGGGACTATCCTATTAACCGGAGGCCCAGCCCAAATTGCTGTTTTTTTGCCTATTTCAGTGTTTCGCAGAAAAAGAATATCAAACAGAGTCCAAATGGAATGAAACCTTCGGGAACGTGATTTTCGGAACAAACGTGATCCAGAGGACTTGGAGTCCACGTCAAGAAATCAACCAGGAGAGCAAGAGGTAGGGGGCGCGCCTACCCCCTGGGCACGCCCTCCACCCTCGTGGGGCCCACGTTGCTCCACCGACGTACTTCTTCCTCCTATATATACCTACGTACCCCCAAACTATCAGATACGGAGCCAAAAACCTAATTCCACCGCCGCAACCTTCTGTACCCGTGAGATCCCATCTTGGGGCCTTTTCCGGCGCTCCACCGGAGGGGGCATTGATCACGGAGGGCTTCTACATCAACACCATAGCCTCTCCGATGATGTGTGAGTAGTTTACCTCAGACCTTCGGGTCCATAGTTATTAGCTAGATGGCTTCTTCTCTCTCTTTGGATCTCAATACAAAGTTCTCCACGATTCTCGTGGAGATCTATTCGATGTAATCTTCTTTTGCGGTGTGTTTGTTGAGATCGATGAATTGTGGGTTTATGATCAAGTTTATCTATGAACAATATTTGAATCTCCTCTGAATTCTTTTATGTATGATTCTTTTATTTCTCTTTATCATAAAAATACCAAAAATATTATCTTATTGTAGCGACCAGACCTCAAATGGCCTGTGCTGCCGTGCACCAGTGTCATCCCTGGATCAGTAATGCTGACACGCACAGTACAAATGGAGGATTTATAACAGAGTAGCAATCACGCACTTATTACATCGAATATCTCCAAAGAGATTAAGTATGATAAGCATGGCTTAAGGCCATCTAATAACGATAACAGCGGAAGACTTGGAAGATAAGTGAGTCCATCAACTCCAGCGGCATCACTGAGTATAAGACCACGACCTAAAGCACCTTACTCGTCGTCTGAAAAGTCTGCAACATGAAACGTTGCAGCCTGAAAATGGGTCAGCACATAGAATATGCTGGCAATGTAACACATAGAGAATAATGAGCAATAACAATGCTATACTACATGCATATATGGCTGGTGGAAAGCTCTATGGTTACAGTTTTGCGAAAAGCCAGTTTTATCCTACTTCAAAGGAATAAATTTTATTTAACTATCATGGTGGTTGTGAAACATTGAGATGATTGACAGCATCTCAATCCCAATTAAAAAGTCATCAATAACCCAACAAAATTAATTAGAAGTAACATAGTGTTGAGATTCACATGATAATCCAAGTACTAGATACTCAAGTTGTCCATAACCGGGGACACGGCTAACCATGATTAGTTTATACACTCTGCAGAGGTTTGTGCACTTTTCCCCACAAGACTTGGTCTCCTCCGTTGGATTACTCGCACTACATGGTGTTTGAGTAACGGATGACCAAGACACAGTCTTTCAGAAGTGTTTGCACCTTACGTATGGGTAGACAGTTACACCTACTTTCCCCTACATCTGCTAGTCTACCACTGTAAGAGTTCACACAACTTAGTCAACTATGCTAGAGCCCATAATAGCTTGCGGCTGCACACGGAAGTTTCTAGCATGAATAATCTCATGATCCCTTTGAACCTGGGTGGCGGTCCAAAAGAAAAACAGGCAATCCTGGAATACCCAGGTACCTCAATCCACCCAGATGTGAGTTTAAGTTGCCACCTTAGGTAAACCATTAATTAACAATCTCACATCTGTCATGAATTTCACTCAAACCCAATCCACGTCTACGAGCATAGCATGGCAACACTAAAGGCAACGTAGAAGTAACTCCCAAGGGTTTGATAATAAAACAGGTAATAGGTACTACCTCAACTACTTCCCAATACCCACAATTTAATTAGATCCTAATCATGCAAGTGTTTGAGGAAAACAGATCTAATGCAATAAAACTGGGTATGAATGGAATATGATCAAAGTGTTACTTGCCTTGCTGATGATCCGCAAAACCTAGCGACTCGAAGTAACAAGCGGCACACTCCGGGTACTCTATCGCAAACAAACAAGCATACAATCAGTACTCATCTAATGCACAGGTAAAACTCGAATGAAAGATCCAACCAGAAAGTTCAACTTAAGAACTCCGGTTTGCAAAAAGAATCAACTCGAAAGAAGCAACGTAAGTCAAACGGCGAAAGAAAGAAACTTCGTTTGCTAATCTGGATCTAGGTCAAATTTTACTGTAGCAAAAACTTGTTTGAGTAGGTTAAACGGAAAGAGAATTTCGAGACGAAACTCTGGGCGCTTGAATCGCCTGATTCCGATAAACGAGCGAGAAGTTAAACAGAATCGAAGATTCGATCAGAAATCGAATCTGAGAAAATCGCAGAAAAATCCGACGAAAAAGAAAAACGGATGAACGGTTAAAGAACGGACGTTCGTTAACAGAGAAAAACCGTCGAACGCGTTCGTTAAAACGAACGGTTCGGTGAACGCTCGCAAAGTAATAAAACCGAAGAAAAACCGATCTAGGGTTTTTTTTAAACGAAGGGGTTTTTTTAAAAAAAACCGGCAAACGAGGCGAGGTCTACCTCGTCGGGATAGAGCT
>NC_057814.1:427024376-427032466 GCF_018294505.1 Triticum aestivum | reverse complement strand
GCTCCGGCGGCGGCGAGTGCGGGGGCGGGCGGCGGCGGGATGAGAGGAGGAGCCGAGGGGGGGGGTATAAATAGGAGGGGGGTCCGAACTTGGGGAAGGGGGCGCCGGGCGGCGGCGTAGCCGGCCGGGACTCGGGCGGCGATCCCGTCTCCGGGATGGAGACGACGGGGCGGCGGGGTTGGGCCGTCGGCTGGGCCTTTGGCCCAGTCGGCGCGCGGGCGCAGTTTTTTTTAAATAAGTTCCGCGGAAAATAATACGTAGAAAAATAAATAAAAATCAGAAAAATATGAAATAAATTTTCTCCGTCTAGTTAGAAAATCTAGAATAGGGTGAACATTGTTATAATCCAAAATAAATATTTTGAAAATATGCAATATTTTTAATGCAATAAAAATTGCAAATAAAATCCAAATAAATTCCAATTAATGATTTTAACATTTTTCCTCCAGTATTTCAATTGTTTTGGAGAAGTCATATTTTCTCCTCTCGTTTATTTAAAATGAAATATTTTTCCGGAGAGAAAAATAATTAAAACCACAATCCTCGTTTGAAAATCAAATTTGAAAATTCGAGAAAATCCCCAACTCTCTCCGAGGGTCCTTGAGTTGCTTAGGATTTATCGAGGATTTATCAAAATGCAACAAAACATGATATGCAATGATGATCTATGTATAACATTCCAAATTGAAAATTTGGGATGTTACAAACCTACCCCCCTTAAGATGAATCTCGCCCTCGAGATTCGGGTTGGCTAGAAAAACAGGTGGGAGTGGTCTTTCCGTAGATCTTCCTCTCGCTCCCAGGTGGCTTCATCTTCCGTGTGGTGACTCCACTGAAATTTGCAAAACTTGATAACCTTGCTGCGGGTAACTCGGCTGGCATATTCGAGAATCTTAACTGGTTTCTCCTCATAAGTCAAATCACTTTCCAACTGAATCGCTTCCAGTGGCACAGTATCTCTCAGCGGTATCTCAGCCATCTCTGCGTGGCACTTCTTCAACTGCGAAACGTGAAATACATCATGAACTCCAGACAATCCTTCGGGCAATTCCAGCTTGTAAGCAACTTCTCCCATACGTTCCAACACTCTGTATGGTCCGATAAAACGGGGCGCTAACTTTCCTTTAACTCCAAAGCGCTTCACTCCTCGAAGTGGTGATACTCGAAGATATACTCGGTCTCCGACTTCGTGAACTGTCTCCTTTCGTTTAGAATCGGCATAACTCTTCTGCCTGGATTGGGCTACCTTGAGCCTATCGCGAATCAACCTCACTTTCTGTTCAGACTCCTTAATCAAATCTGGTCCAAACAACTGACGATCTCCAACTTCGTCCCATAACAACGGTGCTCTACACCTCCTTCCGTACAAGGCTTCGAAAGGGGCCATCTTCAAACTGGTTTGATAACTGTTGTTATACAAAAACTCCGCATATGGCAAATTGTCGTCCCAACTAGATCCATAATCTAGTGCACATGCTCTCAACATGTCCTCCAAAATCTGGTTGACTCTCTCGGTCTGTCCATCTGTCTGCAAGTGAAATGCTGTACTAAATTCCAGCCTGGTTCCCAACGTTTCATGTAATTGCTTCCAAAACTTCGAGGTAAATTGGGTTCCTCTGTCTGATACAATGGTCCTCGGAACTCCATGCAAACATACGATCCTGGTCATGTATATCTTTGCCAACTTAGCACTGGTGTAAGTGGTCTTCACTGGAATGAAATGAGCCACTTTCGTCAATCGATCGACTACAACCCATATTGAGTCATAGCCTGAACGAGTCCTGGGTAATCCCGTGATAAAATCCATGCCTATTTTATCCCACTTCCATTTGGGTATCGGCAATGGCTGTAGCAATCCTGCTGGCTTCTGATGCTCTGCCTTCACTCTCTGACATACATCACAAACTGCTACATACTCCACAATATCCTTCTTCATTCCGGACCACCAGAAAGTATTTTTCAAATCCAAATACATCTTGGTATTCCCTGGGTGAATCGAGTACGGTGAATCATGGGCTTCTTGCAAAATCAACTTCCTGATCTCCGGATCATTTGGCACATATACGCGGTCCTCGAACCATAAGGTATCGTGCTCATCCTCACGAAATCCCTTGGCTTTTCCTTTTCTCATCTTCTCCTTTATCTCTTCAATCTCCTTGTCTGTCTTCTGAGCTTCTCTGATCCTTTCCATCAAGGTAGACTGAATCTCCAATGTCGCTAAATAGCCTCTTGGGACTATCTCCAAACATAGCTCGCGAAGGTCCTCGGCTAACTCCTGAGGTAACTCTCCTGTCATGAGGGTGTTGATATGACTCTTGCGGCTCAACGCGTCTGCTACTACGTTAGCCTTTCCAGGGTGATAATGCAATCTCATATCATAATCCTTGATGAGCTCCAACCATCTCCTCTGTCTGAGATTTAACTCCTTCTGCGTGAAAATGTACTTCAAACTCTTGTGATCCGTGTACACCTCACAATGGTTTCCGATGAGAAAATGTCTCCATGTCTTCAATGCATGCACCACGGCTGCTAATTCCAAATCATGCGTAGCATAATTCTTTTCATGGGGTTTAAGTTGTCGTGAAGCATATGACACAACTCTTCCTTCCTGCATAAGCACTGCTCCAAGTCCTCGACGAGAAGCGTCGCAATAAACTTCATAATCCTTGCGTTGATCTGGTAGAATCAACACTGGTGAGGTAACCAATCGTTTCTTCACCTCCTGGAAACTAGCTTCACATTCCTCAGTCCAAATGAATTTGGTGTCCTTCTTCAATAACTCAGTCATGGGCTTAGCAATTCTTGAGAAATTCTCGATGAATCTCCGGTAGTATCCTGCAAGTCCAAGAAAACTCCGGATTTCTCCAACTGTCGTGGGTGATTCCCAACTTGTCACTGTGTCAACCTTGGCAGGGTCTACTGCTATTCCTTCTCCAGAAATAACATGTCCAAGGAATCCAACTTCCTTCAACCAAAACTCACATTTGCTGAACTTGGCATATAACTGATGTTCTCTGAGCTTCTCAAGTACCAGTCGCAAATGCTCCTCATGCTCTTCTTCATCCTTGGAAAAGATTAAAATATCATCAATGAACACCACGACGAACTTATCCAAAAACTCCATAAACACTTTGTTCATCAGGTTCATGAAATAGGCAGGTGCGTTAGTCAGTCCAAATGACATAACGGTATACTCATACAATCCATATCTGGTGGTAAATGCCGTCTTAGGTATATCCTGCTCTCGAATCTTTAACTGATGGTATCCTGATCGTAGATCGATCTTGGAAAATACTTTAGCTCCTTGCAAGCGGTCAAACAAATCATTAATCATCGGCAGTGGGTACTTGTTTTTGATGGTCACTTCATTCAATCCTCGGCAATCAACAACCATCCTTAGTGATCCATCTTTCTTCTCCACTAGAAGTACTGGTGATCCCCAAGGTGACGAACTTGGGCGAATATAGCCTTTATCCAGTAACTCCTTGATCTGCTTCTTAATTTCCTCCAAATCCTTTGCGGGCATCCTGTACGGTCTCTTAGATATTGGTCCTGTGCCTGGCAAAAGTTCAATCAAGAACTCAATGTCTCTATCCGGTGGCATGCCTGGCAACTCTTCTGGAAATACATCCGGATAGTCCTTCACCACTGGTACTTCCTCCTGTACAACTCCTGATAATGAATTTACTTGAGTCCTCTTCGGCATATGCCGGGATACATACTTGATCCTTTTTCCTTCTGGGGTGGTAAGCAAAATCGTCTTGCTAGCACAATCGATGTTTCCTCCATACAACGATAGCCAATCCATTCCAAAAATCACATCCAAACCTTGCGATTCCAAAACAATGAGGTCTGAGGGGAAAACATGCCTACCAATGGCCAACAGTATCTGAAAACATCCTTGGGTGGCCATATACTCTGCTCCTGGCGAGGTTACTAACATAGGGTTTCTGAGAACTTTGGTGGACATCTTAAACTTATTCACGAATCCCCTTGATATGTATGAATGCGACGCACCAGTATCGAAAAGAACAGTTGCAGTAAATGACTAAACCAAAAACTTACCTATTACTGCATCAGGCTGAGCTTCAACTTCCTCCACGCTCACGTGGTTCACATATCCTTTATTGAACGGGTTCGGCTTCTTCCTAGAGCTTCCATTGCCATTTCCATTTTGGGCTTCAGGACATTCATTGGCATAATGTCCATTCTTCTGGCACTTAAAACAAGTGACTTGGCTCAGGTCCCTCTTGGCTGGGGTAGATGGGTTGGTGCGGTTCTGTCCGTTTCTTCCTCCATTCCCATTACCATTCTTGGAGCCATTATGGTTGTGCGAACTACCTCCTCCATGGGTATGCTGAAACTGTCCTCCCGGCTTCGGGGTAAATCGAGGCTTCTGCTGAGCTCCTGAGTTATACTTCCCTTGTCCATACTTCCTCTTACGGTTTTCAATCTGCTGCTGCTTCCCTTCAATCATGAGAGCTCTATCTACCAACTCCTGGTAGTTGTTGAAGGTTGCTACCATCAACTGCATACTCAGTTCATCATTCAGTCCTTCCAAAAACTTCTCCTGCTTGGCAGCATCTGTAGCAACGTCATCTGGTGCATAACGTGCTAACTTACTGAATTCCTCCACATACTGGCCTACGGTGCGTCCTCCTTGGCGTAGGTTGCGAAACTCACGCTTCTTCATAGCCATAGCTCCTGCTGAAACATGAGCTGTACGGAAAGCTTGCTGAAACTGGTCCCATGTGACAGCGTCAATAGGGTGCGTGGCTGTATAATTCTCCCACCATGATGCTGCGGGTCCATCAAGCTGATGTGCGGCAAAACGCACTCTTTCCGCATCTGTGCATCCTGCAGTGGCCAACTCCCTTCCAAATTTGCGGAGCCAATCATCTGCAACAATCGGCTCGGTGCTACTGGAAAACACCGGCGGGTTTAGCCTTAAGAAACGGGCTAAGTGATCAACAGGTGGTGGTGGCGGTGGGTTGTTGTTGTTGTTGTTGCCTTGGTTCTGCACTAACACTTGCATCAGGGCATTCTGTTGCTGAATCAACTGGGTGATCTCTGGCGGGAAAACAAATCCGGTGTCGCGTCTCGGAGGCATCTGATAGGTTAGAAGAGATGAGAGTTAAGAATAGAATGAGGTCTAGAGAGAAAACACTACCCATATGCTCATGAGACAAATTCAATCAATATCACTCAATCAATTCAAACAAGGCAAAACAATCGATCTAACTAGCGTTACAAAGTGCTTGAACTATACTATTGAATGGGGGAAAACTACTACTGATATGGTGGTCTACTAAAAATTCTGATCCGTTGAAGACTCCATGATGTCTGCTCCAGCTTCATCAATCCATTCGTCTTCACTTGGTTCCGAGTCGGTGTCGTCGATGATGATGTAATTATCCGGACAAGTGCATTCGTCGACTTCTGCTGTTGGCACTGGATTTCCCACGAATGCTCCAATCTTATTCTCCAGGTCGTCAATCTTCCCTACTAGCGCGTTGATTTCCTCCAAGTAATCTTCGCGTGTAGTCTTGAGTTCTTCTTGGAGTTCCTTGATCTTCGTGAATGCCTTCTTCAATTCTTCCTTGTCCGTGCACATTTGATTCTCCTGGCGACGAATATGTTGGTTCTGCTCCTGGATGAAAGCTGCAATTGATCCATCCTTCTTGGTCTTGATCATCTCCTATTGCGCGTCTCGACGTCCACAAATCTGATAAATTGTATCCTTAAGCTCCTGGTGGTAGACTTCTTCAATGCGTCCCATGGCGATATGTGCGGCCATGCTCTTCCCTAAACTCCAAGTTGGTGCTTCGAAAACCAATCTCATGGGTTCCGTAATTGGCTCAAACGTCCTTCCTGGAATGATAACTTGAATCTTCCAGCTCTCCTCTTCAGGTAATGTGGCGTTGTAGGTTCCGGTGACGCTTGGTATTCCTATGTTCAAGTACTTGGTGACTTCCTTCAAATGTCGACCAAACGGCGTGTCTTCATCTGGTTGCATGAACTTGCTCCTTGCATTCGCCATTCCTAAAAGAGTAGAAAGTGGAGAGGGGTCAGAAATGAGAAGAGAGAAGCTTTCTAGGGCTTAAGCTTAGTGGTCGTGTCCTACAGTCAGCGTGTGCTCTGATACCAACTTTGTAGCGACCAGACCTCAAATGGCCTGTGCTGCTGTGCACCAGTGTCATCCCTGGATCAGTAATGCTGACACGCACAGTACAAATGGAGGATTTATAACAGAGTAGCAATCACACACTTATTACATCGAATATCTCCAAAGAGATTAAGTATGATAAGCATGGCTTAAGGCCATCTAATAACGATAACAGCGGAAGACTTGGAAGATAAGTGAGTCCATCAACTCCAGCGGCATCACTGAGTATAAGACCACGACCTAAAGCACCTTACTCGTCGTCTGAAAAGTCTGCAACATGAAACGTTGCAGCCCGAAAACGGGTCAGCACATAGAATGTGCTGGCAATGTAACACATAGAGAATAATGAGCAATAACAATGCTACACTACATGCATATATGGCTGGTGGAAAGCTCTATGGTTACAGTTTTGCGAAAAGCCAGTTTTATCCTACTTCAAAGGAATAAATTTTATTTAACTATCATGGTGGTTGTGAAACATTGAGATGGTTGACAGCATCTCAATCCCAATTAAAAAGTCATCAATAACCCAACAAAATTAATTAGAAGTAACATAGTGTTGAGATTCACATGATAATCCAAGTACTAGATACTCAAGTTGTCCATAACCGGGGACACGGCTAACCATGATTAGTTTATACACTCTGCAGAGGTTTGTGCACTTTTCCCCACAAGACTTGATCTCCTCCGTTGGATTACTCGCACTACATGGTGTTTGAGTAACGGATGACCAAGACACAGTCTTTCAGAAGTGTTTGCACCTTACGTATGGGTAGACAGTTACACCTACTTTCCCCTACATCTGCTAGTCTACCACTGTAAGAGTTCACACAACTTAGTCAACTATGCTAGAGCCCATAATAGCTTGCGGCTGCACACGGAAGTTTCTAGCATGAATAATCTCATGATCCCTTTGAACCTGGGTGGCGGTCCAAAAGAAAAACAGGCAATCCTGGAATACCCAGGTACCTCAATCCACCCAGATGTGAGTTTAAGTTGCCACCTTAGGTAAACCATTAATTAACAATCTCACATCTGTCATGAATTTCACTCAAACCCAATCCACGTCTACGAGCATAGCATGGCAACAATAAAAGCAACGTAGAAGTAACTCCCAAGGGTTTGATAATAAAACAGGTAATAGGTACTACCTCAACTACTTCCCAATACCCACAATTTAATTAGATCCTAATCATGCAAGTGTTTGAGGAAAACAGATCTAATGCAATAAAACTGGGTATGAATGGAATATGATCAAAGTGTTACTTGCCTTGCTGATGATCCGCAAAACCTAGCGACTCGAAGTAACAAGCGGCACACTCCGGGTACTCTATCGCAAACAAACAAGCATACAATCAGTACTCATCTAATGCACAGGTAAAACTCGAATGAAAGATCCAACCAGAAAGTTCAACTTAAGAACTCCGGTTTGCAAAAAGAATCAACTCGAAAGAAGCAACGTAAGTCAAACGGCGAAAGAAAGAAACTTCGTTTGCTAATCTGGATCTAGGTCAAATTTTACTGTAGCAAAAACTTGTTTGAGTAGGTTAAACGGAAAGAGAATTTCGAGATGAAACTCTGGGCGCTTGAATCGCCTGATTCCGATAAACGAGCGAGAAGTTAAACAGAATCAAAGATTCGATCAGAAATCGAATCTGAGAAAATCGCAGAAAAATCCGACGAAAAAGAAAAACGGACGAACGGTTAAAGAACGGACGTTCGTTAATAGAGAAAAACCGTCGAACGCGTTCGTTAAAACGAACGGTTCGGTGAACGCTCGCAAAGTAATAAAACCGAAGAAAAACCGATCTAGGGTTTTTTTAAAACGAAGGGGTTTTTTTTAAAAAAAACCGGCAAACGAGGCGAGGTCTACCTCGTCGGGATAGAGCTCCGGCGGGGCTCCCGTGCTCCGGTGAGGGGCGCC
>NC_057814.1:427020251-427023904 GCF_018294505.1 Triticum aestivum | reverse complement strand
GTGCGAGGGGGCGGCGGGGCGGCGAGGTTCGGCGAGCGGCGGCGAGTGCGGGGGCGGGCGGCGGCGGGATGAGAGGAGGAGGCGAGGGGGGTATAAATAGGAGGGGGGTCCGAACTTGGGGAAGGGGGCGCCGGGCGGCGGCGTAGCCGGCCGGGACTCGGGCGGCGATCCCGTCTCCGGGATGGTGACGACGGGGCGGCGGGGTTGGGCCGTCGGCTGGGCCTTTGGCCCAGTCGGTGCGCGGGCGCAGTTTTTTTTAAATAAGTTCCACGGAAAATAATACGTAGAAAAATAAATAAAATTAGAAAAATATGAAATAAATTTTCCCCGTCTTGTTAGAAAATCTAGAATAGGGTGAACATTTTTATAATCCAAAATAAATATTTGAAAATATGCAATATTTTTAATGCAATAAAAATTGCAAATAAAATCCAAATAAATTCCAATTAATGATTTTAACATTTTTCCTCCAGTATTTCAATTGTTTTGGAGAAGTCATATTTTCTCCTCTCATTTATTTAAAATGAAATATTTTTCCGGAGAGAAAAATAATTAAAACCACAATCCTCGTTTGAAAATCAAATTTGAAAATTCGAGAAAATCCCCAACTCTCTCCGAGGGTCCTTGAGTTGCTTAGGATTTATCAAGGATTTATCAAAATGCAACAAAACATGATATGCAATGATGATCTATATATAACATTCCAAATTGAAAATTTGGGATGTTACACTTATCATATCTATCAGATCTCACTCTCGTAAGTGACCGTTGAGGGATTGACAACCCCTTTATCGCGTTGGTTGCGAGGTTCTCATTTGTTTGTGTAGGTGCGAGGGACTCGTGCGTGAGCTCCTACTGGATTGATACCATGGTTCTCAAAAACTAAGGGAAATACTTACGCTACTTTACTGCATCACCCTTTCCTCTTCAAGGTAAAACCAACGCAGTGCTCAAGAGGTAGCAGCTCACCGGGAGGCGAGCCATCGGTTTGACCGCCGCCCGCCTCTCTCCCACAACTCCCACTACTCCATATTAATGGTGCGCCCGAGCGGCCGCACCCCCCATCTTCGCCACACACACACAATCCTCTCTCTCCGCTTGCATCCTCAACGCCGCTCTCAGTCCTCAAAGCCGTCAGTGTATGAGGATGCCGCCGAAGCGCCCCATCAGAGGGAGTGGCGACGGTGGGGCTGCTAAAGCACCGGAGCACGACGTGGAGATGGAGACAGAGGTTGCCGTCACCGCCGGCGAGTTATCGCTGCACCCTAACATCGTCGACGGCGTCGAGCTTCCACAGCCGAAGGCAGAGTTCCACACCAACTCGGGTGACGACCCGGCGATGACTGCGACGACGACAGACAGCTGGTTAGTCATCTATACCCATTTATGTGTCAAATAGATCATAGGGTTTCTCTGGTTACTCCTGCCTCCCCCTTTTTGGAATAGAAATCCTATGGTTATGTTCTCCCAATCCATGAAATCTGAGTAAGTTTCGTTAGATCCGTGTAGTGTATTGATTGTTTGAATGGTCCAAATGATAAGTGATTAGTTGTTTCATCTATGCTAATGATTTCTGCTAGTAATCTGACTAGGGTTAGTGTTCGTGCTAATAATTCCTAGCCAGGACTTGACAATTGGTTTTGAATGACTTACATATTTTTGTGACATTATTTTCTTCAAGATTGGTCTGTACATAGACGTCTGTGCTTAAAAATTGAACCATAATCTCTGGATATGTATAAATAAATAGCCATAAATTCCTAATCCCACTTCACGGCATGTAATCATTGATTTGATGCCAAATTTGTTTTACTATTTGTATAGGTGCTGTCTGACGATGTGGACAGCGAGGATGAAGATGGCCAGAGGAGGTACAAGAGGCAAATCCTGAGGGAGCTTTATGCGGGAATGCATAACAGGCGTATTAGGACCTGGAACGGTGGCTATCGATGCCCATTTTGCAACCAGAAGCTTCATGACGCGTATCTAAGTGTTCTGGCGCATGCAAGAGGACGGGCTGTTGGCTCCTTCAAGCAGAAGTATGATCACAGGGTGGCGCACGGCGCGTACGCCGAGTAACTGGAGAAGCTTCAGGATCGTGCCGGCATGTGAGATGAGATGTGGGATCGAACTATGTATGCTTGAGTATGCTTAATGACGGTTGAACTATGTACTTATGGTTGAACTATGCTTGTGTACGTGTACGCCTATTATCTATGTCTGAGTATGTTTAATCTATGTTTACTTATGTCTAACCGTGGGATATGGATGCAATCAGTTTGGTTGATGGAATCTACCTCCTTCTTGGTTTATTGGTCCCCTTTTTAATTTGTGTTAAATTTTGACCAAAGGTTTAACTGACAAAATGTTAGTGCAGGTCAGCAAAAATTATATCGTTGGATGGGTATTTGAGCATAGTGTTCAATGATATAATTTTTGGTGACATGCATAAACATTTCTTAGTTAAATATTTGGTAAAAATTACAATGGGGACCAATATACCAGGACGGAGGTAGTACGCCAATCACACACGGTTCCCAAAATTGGAACCGTGTGCAATGACTTTCATTTTGCCTGTTGCGTCAATCACACACGGTTGGCTCTAGCAAACCGTCGCCTCCAAAATTCTTTGTGGGACAGAAAATCCTCAGCACCCAATTCAAAAAATAAAAAATAAAACCCTCACCATCCCCACGTCACAAAAACCCTCACCCCGCCCGCCACCCCCTCCGGTCCCCATTCACACGTGCACAAGCTCCTCTGCGTCTATGCATGACAACACCTATCGCGGCGGTAAACACTTAGCTCGATGCCTGCCGTCGCCGCCAAGCTGCAGGCAAAGCCCACCGCATTTCGCCACTTCCGCTTGCCGCCGCCTATCGCCATCGACTTTCTTGACGCTGCTTGTGGTTGACCCAGCTCCACTCGGTTGGGGAATCTGCCATACAGAGGCTTCTTTCTCATGGACAACAAGGTAACTAATTTAATGAGATATTATCTCATCTCTTATCCCAGTTCATTGTAACATCCCAAATTTTCAATTTGGAATGTTATACATAGATCATCATTTGCATATCATGTTTTATTGCATTTTGACAAATCCTCGATAAATCCTAAGCAACTCAAGGACCCTCGGAGAGAGTTGGGGATTTTCTCGAATTTTTCTTATTTGATTTTTTTCAAACGAGGGTTGGGATCTTAATTATTTTTCTCTCCGGAAAAATATTTCATTTTTATAAACGAGAGGAGAAAATATGACTTCTCCAAAACAATTGAAATACTGGAGGAAAAATGTTAAAATCATTATTTGGAATTTATTGGATTTTATTTGCAATTTTTATTGCATTTAAAAATATGCATGTTTTCAAAATATTTATTTTTGATTTTAAAAATGTTCACCCTATTCTAGATTTTTCTAACTAGACGGGGAAAATTTATTTCATATTTTTCTGATTTTTATTTATTTTTCTACGCAATATTTTCCGCGGAACTTATTTTAAAAAAAAATAGCGCCCGCGCCGGCTGGGCCGAGCCCAACCGAGCCCACCCGCGCTCTCCTTCCTCCCCACGACGCCGCCGGAGTCCGCCAGGAGCACGGGAGCCGCCGCCGCCTCGGATGCCCCTTCCCCAAGCCGGAGTACCCCCCTCCATAT